>NW_012112697.1:2854975-2900478 GCF_000951035.1 Colobus angolensis palliatus
CTGGCAGTGAGCCAAGATCATGCCACTGCACTCCAGCCTGGGTGACAGAGCAAGACTCTGTCTCAAAAAAAAAATAAAAATAAAAATGTGGAGTAGGAGAGAACCTACAACAGGGGTACCTAATTTACAATTGGGTGGGTCAGAGAAACACCCCCTCGTAAAAAAAGCAGCTTTGATCTAAGACCTGAAGGATGACAAGAGGTAGGCAAAGAATGGCTGTCATCCATTTATATCAAGAATCCAGGCATCTCCACCATACCGGGCATAACCTTGATACTTTACTGAAATATTTTACTTCTAGTCCAAAAGAAGATTTCCCTCACTAGTTACTTTTCTTTTTTCTTTTTTGAGACGTCATCTCACTCCGTCGCCCAGGATGAAGTGCAGTAGCGCGATCTTGGCTCAATGCAACCTCTGCCTCCCAGGTTCAAGTGATTCTCCTGACTCAGCCTCCTGAGTAACTGGGATTACAGGCATGAGCCACCACACCCAGCTAAATTTTTTAATTTTAGTAGAGACGGGGTTTCACCACGTTGCCCAGATATTGCCTAGAAGTCATACCTCATGGCATGACTTTCAGGCCTACGTATTTACGACCTGCATTAAAAACAATACAAGAGATTCATAATGCCACCATTCTAGATTGTCAGTTAGCTGTACTTGAAATGTAGGAAAAGTTCAGAGCGTGCCCTTCATCTATTTCAGCAAATCTCTCATATCTGAATCCCCAACACCTAGCATGACTCAAAGCATTGTTTCCATGTAATCGTTTTATGTATTAGGTGCTCAATGTGCATTGAATAAATGAAGGTATCAATGAACAAATAAGTGAACTTTAATAGGTGTCTTCTATGGACTAGGTGTGTGCCAGATACCCTCACAATTTCAACACCCTAACCTTATTGTACCTTTCTCAAAGATAGGAGTCTAATGTGCTGAACCAAACAATAGTTCTAAAAATAATTCTGAAATATAAGCTGAATGAAGTTTGGAGATGCAGATAAGGGAGAAAATGCATTTTCAGAAGCGTTTTGAAATAGCAAGGCAAGATGGCAGTCAGCAACACGAAAGGGTGCCATGCTCTCAAGGGTCATAGATGTGGACAAGGAGGTGACTTGAAAGGGGGCAGAGATGTAAAGAGGAGTACCCAGTCAATACTGCTGAAACCCAGAGGGCAGCTGGAGATCCTGAGACGATGCACAGAATGTGTTGTGGATGGAGATGATACATTTGTATTCTCTTGCTCTTGGAACAAATGCTGAATACACTCCCAACAGTCTGGGGGCAGAATGGGGGATGTGGGGAGGGACAGTGTGAGTTTGGAGAGAATAGAGAGAAGAGAATTAGGGCTCGGTAGAACATTTAGATGCAGAGAAGCTTCCAAAACAGTAATGCTAGGCCAGGTACAGTGGCTCACACCTGCAATCCCAGCACTTTGGGAGGCTGGGGTAGGAGAGTTGCTTGAGGCCAGTTCAAGACCAGCCTGGGCAACACAGCAAGACCTCATTTCTTGGCTGGGCGCAGTGGCTCAAGCCTGTAATCCCAGCACTTTGGGAGGCCGAGGTGGGCAGATCATGAGGTCAGGAGATCGAGACCATCCTGGCTAACACAGTGAAACCCCGTCTCTACTAAAAATGCAAAAAATTTAGCCAGGCGTGGTGGTGGGTGCCTATCGTCCCAACTACTCTGGAGGCTGAGGCAAGAGAATGGCGTGAACCTGGGAGGCGGAGCTTGCAGTGAGCCGAGATCTTGCCACTGCACTCCAGCCTGGGCAACAGAGTGAGACTCTGTCTCAAAAAAAAAAAAGAAAAAAAAACCTCATTTCTACAAAAACAATTTTTTTAAGTTAGCCAGGCACTCCTGTAGTCCTAGCTACTCTGGATGCTGAGGCAGGAGAATCTCTTGAGTCCGGGAGGTCAAGTCTACAGTGAACTATCATCACAGCACTGCACTCCAGCGTGGATGACAGAATGAGACCTTGCCTTAAAAAAAAAAGAAGAAAGAAAACAAAAGAAACTATAATGTTAAAAGGCTGGCATTTATGGGGCAGGTGATAATAGAGAAGTCTTTTGAAACAAAAGTAATGAAACGAAGTGTGAATTCAGAAGTAGCTTTACATCTCACTAGTATAAGAAAGAGCATTAGAAAAGGAAGGAAAATAAGCAGATGATTTTATATTTTAAGAGGTTCTTCTAGTCTACAAGGAGCAGGTCTTACTGTGAACAATTTAGACAAAAAGTTTAAACAGAGGTAGGAATTTATTTCAACAAAGACGACAGTGGGAAGCATCGAGTCGTTTTAGGGTTGGAAATCTCTACATTTTAAAACCATTCGCATTAGACTAGGGATGAATGGGAAAGGGAAGTGTCTGAAAAGGTTCAAGGGGGTAGGAAAAAACCCGAAGGCAAAAATTATGGCCCTTGGTAGGAACCTCTAATATTCAAGAGAATTTTCTGCAGAAAAGGATGTTGGTTTGAAGCTGCTGTTCTTCTCTTGAATCTCTGCAGTTCCCTGAGCTGGTGACATGTTCCATAATTGTTCTAGCTTTATTGTTTTTTCTCCACAAAGCTATTTGTGAAAGAGCCATAAAATTGTCTTACCCAACGTTCTCAGTTTCAAGAAATATGATACACAGCAGATCGGGAGAAATTCTTACTATTTTTTTTTATTTCACAGCATCTTGGCACAAGTTCAGCACTGAAACGGTTAAAATATCAGCACATTTCACTAGTCTTGGGTTACTCATAAACATTCAGCAAAGCAATTTCACTCAATCGCACATATTAACTGCTTAAGTTCTTCTCTCTGAGGATGTGGACTGTTATTTTATGCCAAAAGTCCTGTAATTAAGTTTGACATAAGCGCATGGATTAAATGTGTGGCTGGGAGGGAGGGGAGCTGGTCCAGAATGGAAGGAGTTTCTCCCCTTGCCTTCTTGCCATATGGAAACTGTAACCAAATAATGTGCAAAAAATTTTAAGAGAATTTCCAATCCTATTACTCAGTGTTGTTTATCAGGTAAATCTCAAGGCCAATATAGTTACAAAGCCAGTTTTTCTTTTCCCCAATTTTGCAATAAGTACAACAACAAAACATTAACCATCCAACAGCCCAGCACGCTCAGATTATCATTTTTACAGGGCAGAGAACAGAACAGCTATTAGAAACTTTTCGGATGGGCAAGGGACTGTGGCTATAGTTTGGAACTAATTTATCAAACTGTTCTCATTCAGGGAAGTCATGAGGAGGATGCTGTGTGTTGTGTTGTGTTGTGTTGTCAATGACATTAAGGAATGCAACATTCTGATGCACTTTGTTCAGATGGCACTTTGATCTCATCAAGATTTTCCCTGTCTGGAGGGTCCTCAGGTGACTCTGAAAAGGCTCAAATCACTTAAGCAACATAATAACAAATTTACTTTCAATTTCTGGCCATATTCATGAAGGTTTCTTGCGGTTTGAGAGAGGAATGCTCTTGTTCCTGCCTTCCTAAAAACAGCTGAAAATAGCTTTTCAAATGTGTGAAGGAGAAAACATCCTCCTTGAGTTTCCCCCAAATCAGAGGGAGCATGCACGAAATTAACCCGACAAGGGTAACCAGACAGCAGGCCCGCTCCCTGCCTCTCTCCTGGTAAATGCTGCCCCGTGCTCTTGCCCAATCCGGCTCTTCCTTGCTCCTCTCTTTCCATCGGTTGAGCTGGGTTGACTGCTCTCTTGGTGGCTTTGTCTAGCCATAACTTCCTTAAAGCATCCAGAAATGTTATCCAAATGCCTGCCAGGTTCAAGTTCTTTATACTTGAGCCATCATTCTCAAAAAATTTCATTGCAACTATTCCCAGCTTCCTTCTTGATTTGTCTCTGTTTGTCCAAACCCGACTCTGAATCTCTTCCTCTTAGAGGACCGCAGACCAGGCAGTTCATAACACTGCCGTGCGAAGCCCCATAAATCTCCATGTCACACCGATTTCTGGTATGGGTTTCTGACCATTTTCGCATATCCATTTTTATTTTATAATAGGTGGCTCAAGGGGAGCCCAGCCTTGAGATAAAGCCTTAAAAATCTGCAACACAGGAGTGAATAATTTACTTAGGCCCAATGCGGCTCTCTGTATTCCCCCTAATTTGGGGAGAATATCTGCCACATCTTTTAAAAGCCCATCCCAAGCCCTCCAGGAATATTCTTGTTTCTCAGTTTATCCTCCTGGTTTTATAGTTCATATTTCTGCTCATTAAATTACATAAACCTGTTATTAGGCCCACAGTCTTAATGTATTCCAGGCATTCTGAATTGTCCTGTACTCTTTTATATTATCCCCCAATTTGGTACAAAATATAATTACTACCTTCAACTCTACTATCCATGTCATTGTTGGGAATTGCCTGGTTCTCTTAAATGGCTTTCACTTACCCAGGGCTTCTTTTTCTTTGATATCCCAGGTAGTTCTTTTTTTTCCCCAAACTTATTCTTTAGAGGGGCCAGCTTGTAAGACTAGCCCAAGAGAGGTAATGGAACATGTGCCTCTACCCCCCAGCTGGGCTCTTGCTTTGGTCGGGAGGGGTAAGGAGAAAAGACACCAGCGGTTTGCCATTTTCTGAGTCTAGTCCACGACTTGAAATTAATGGGATTGACCCAGGCCATGCTGAGAACGGTGGGCTCGGTCCACTTTCTAACTGTGTCTGGTTACGTTTTCCATAGACCAAGTTTGCCATTTTATTCTGCCAATATCTGATTCCTCCACAACAACTCCAGAATGAAGCCACAGCAAAGACACGTCGCCATAGGCGGGGCCCAGGCAGAGTATGGATGGGGTTCCCTGCAGCTGAATGAAGTGGGGCAAAGTGTGGTATGTTAAGAATCCAGAGGCTTCAGCATAATCGTACAAGACCTCCTTGAAGTCCTGTTGAAACATTTTCTGCACCTGAGCCTCTTCTACGTTTGTCCCCAAATATAATAACTTAGTCCAATTTTTCCTCCCAGCTGCCAGCGTGTTTTGCATCTAGGCTGGGGTAATTCCAGCTTGGACCTTGCATTCCTCCTGCACTCCCTGTCTTCCCTCTGAGAAATCTGTGAGACTGAGAACCTGGTAGGATTTTTTGAGGTCCATGCTCACAGCTTTCTAAATCTGACCTCGCCATGTCAAAGAGCATGGCTGTTTCCTGTGCAGTTTATGCATAGCGTCTTTTGGTTCCAAACTTCTTGAGCATGATTCAAAATTATACATCCTCATGCTTGTCAATGAGTGGCAGTATGGAAGAATGCAGTAAATAAGGATGCAAGCTCTGAAGCCTGGATTCGAATATTGACTCAGACATTTTATTAGCTGTCTAACCTCAAGCGTGTGAACTCCCTGCAACACATTTGCCTCATCTGTGTAATAGGTACATAATAGTACCTACTTCTTGAGGTCATTGTGAGGATTAAACACATAAAGCGTTAATGAGAGTGCTTGGTCCATGGCGAAGCCTTCAGCAAGTGTTGGCAATAGCCAAACAGATGGTGTGGATTCCAAATTTTCTTTTTCTTTCTTTCCTTTTTTTTTTGAAACAGAGTCTCATTTTGTCACCCAGGCTGCAGTGCAGTGGTGCGATCTCAGCTCACTGTAGCCTCTGCCTCCCCTGTTCAAGCCATTCTCCTGCCTCAGCCTCCTGAGTAGCTGAGAATACAGGTGTGTGCCACCACGCCTGGCTAGTTTTTGTACTTTTAATAGAGAGGATTTCCCCATGTCGGTCAGACTGGTCTTAAACTCCTGGCCTCAAGTGATCCACCCGCCTTGGCCTCCCAAAGTGCTGGGATTACAAGTGTGAGCCACCATGCTCGGCCCCACATTTTCTAAGGGCATCAGCCACATTGTTTTTGGGAGATGAGCTGGTCCTTGAAAGATCTGAGATGCTCAGGCTTTCAAGAGGATGAGTGACAAGCATATCCATGTCTTTGGGCTTATCTTTACTTTGCAGGATTTAAACATAGCCTTATATCCAGACTCACTGTCAAACCATGCATGATTCAGCTTCTCACAGCCTAGCATTACTGAAGGACAGAGAGATTCAGGAAATGGAAAAATTGATGTAAAAATTAATAAAAGAATTTAGTTTCAGATTTCTTACTGTTTTGTCTGCTGCACATAGTCACAAATTGCCACGTTCTCCTGTAGGCTCCCTATAAAAATCAGAACCTTGCTGCAGTTGTAGGATCAGCTCAGCAGCTCTGCAAGGCTTTCAACCCACAGCAAGGCTTTCAACCAACCTCTCTGACGGTCATCTGCCAAACTGGGGTAATTCACTACCGTGCCTCACGAGACTGTGGCAAGCAAGAAAGAGAGTCAAAATGTTTGGAAATATAATCGTTGTTATTATTAAACATACAGCTTCAGTTAATCTACCTTAAAATTAATAATAGTATTTTCGTTTATTTATTTATGTAAAATACTGATATGGGAAGTTGCCACATATCCTTGGATTACTCCATCTTTCTCATCTCCTTGTCCAAGTTCTACTTTTCTCTATTTTCTCTAAAAAGCTACCCCCTCACATACACACACAGACATTGCAGGAAATGTTCACTCTTCTGAACTGTTAGTCCACTTACCATTGTCCTTTCACTTGCTTTGGTATTTAATCATCCACTTCCAGGAGTCAGCAGACTTTTCTATAAAGGTCCAGAGAGCAAATATTTTCATTTTTGCAGGCCATACTGTCTCTGTTGCAACTACTCTCAACTGTGCTTTTGTAGCACAGAAGCATCATAGAGAATACATCAATGAATGGACATGGCTGAGTTCCAATAAAACTTTATTTAGAAAAACAAGTGCAGGGCTGGATTTGGTCTGTGAGCCACAGCTTGCAGCCCCTAATGTGCAGCCTGGTTTTGTTATTAAGTCCCTTTCCTGGTGCCTTTATTTTTTTTTTTTTTTTTTTTTTGGTCTACCTGATTAGACTGTCAGAACCTCAGAGACAAGACTCATTGTTAGGTCTTTAGAATACCCTATCCCCCAGGTCTCCAAATCCCTGCACCTGGCTCAGTACGTGCTCTTTGGATTAAGCTGTCTCGTGGGACAATTGTATATTTATTGTGAATAGATGGACTTAGGCAATCAAGCTAGGCCGAGTTAAATTAGAAAAAATACATGTGCTGTCCCGACTGAGTGAAAGACGGCCATCTATGTGTCAAAGACATCAGTACAGGAAAAATGCTGCCTACCAATCACTATCAAATCCTGAGGGAAAAGCTATGGAAAACACCTGAAGACCACATGTTTCTGGAATCTGAGCTCTGTGCATGAATCATGCCATATAAGACCAGCAACATGGGTAGCCTGACTCTTTTTGGAGGACGTAGTTATAATTCTGAATTCACAGATGACCACCATTCTTTAGAGATAACTCTTTCATCATTATCCTTGAGTTTAGAAGAATTTCCCTTTTGTTTCTCATTTCAATTCATCTGAAAATAAATATTTTTATTTGTGGAAAATATGATATTCCAGGGTTAAGAGCAATTAAGCCTGTAATCCCAGCACTTTGGGAGGCTGAGGTGGGCAGATTGCTTGAGCCCAGGAGTTCAAGACCAGCCTGGGCAACATGGTGAAACCGCATCTCTACAAAAAAATACAAAAATTAGCTGGATGTGGTTGTGCGTGCTTGTGGTCCCAGCTACTCAGGAGGCTGAAATAGGAGGATGGCTTGAGCCTGGGAGGTGGAGGCTGCAGTGAGCCAAGATGGAGACACTGCATTCCAGCCTGGGTGGCAGAGCGAGACCTTGTCTCAAAAAGAAGAAAAAAAAAAAAGAGTGTTTAAGAGCAGCACAGCCTATAGTTTGACCTAAACTCAAGTCTGTGAGCCTTTAAGTAAGTCACTTAACTTCTCTATGCCTCAATCTTCCCTTCTGTGAAATGGGGAATTTGTTAAATGAGACCATGTATGTGAAGAACTGAGTACAAGCTCAGGATAAACACTCAATAATTATTGGCATCCAGTAATAGCCATAGTTTAGCAGTCAAAATTACAGAAGTAGAAGATATTTCTGGCCAGGTGCAGTGGGTCACACCTGTAATCCCAGCACTTTGGGAGGCCAAGGCAAGCTGATTGCTTGAGCTCGGGAGTTCGAGACTAGCCTGGGCAACGTGACAAAACCTTGTCTCTACAAAAAAACAAAAATTAGCTGGGCATGGTGGCACACACCTGTAGTCTCAGCTACTCAGGGGGCTTAGGCATGAGAATCACATAAGCCCAGGAGGTGGAGGTTGCAGTGAGCCAAGACTGTGCCACTGCACTCCAGCCTGGGCCACAGGGTGAGACTCTGTTTAAAAAACAATAATAATAAATAAAGATTTCCTTTGCTAATCATAGAGCTGCCATATGACCCAGGAATTCCACTCCTAGGCATATACCTGAGACAAATGAAAAACTGTGTCCCCAACACATACTTGTACACAAATATTCATAGCAGAATTATTCACAATAGCCAAAAAGTGGAAATAACCAAAATGTCCATCAAAGGGCAAGAAAGAGAAACAAAATGTGGTATATCCAAACGATCAGTATTACTTGGCCAGAAAAAGGAGTGGAGTGCTGATACATGCTATGACATGGAAGAACCTTGAAAGCATAATGCTACACGAAAAAGCCAGTCACAAAAGACCACATATTGTATGAGTCTATTTACGTGAAATGTCCAGAATAGGTCAATACAAAGAGACTCAGAGTAGATTCGTAGTTGCCAGGGGCTGAGGTGGGGGAAGAAGGGAGGAGGAGTGATTGTTAATTGGTGTGGAGTTTCTTTGGGGGGATGATGAAAATGTTCTAGATCGTGGTTATTGTTGCACAACTCTGTGAAATACTACAAACCACTGAATTATATACTGCCAAAGGGTACCTTTTATGGTATGTAAATGATATCACAATAAAGCTGTTGTTTTTTTCAAAAACATTTTCTTTAAAAAAAAAAATTCAACCGGGCGTGGTGGCTCACGCCTGTAATCCCTGCTCTTTGAGAGGCCAAGGCAAGCAGGTCATGAGGTCAGTTCAAGACCAGCATGACCAGCATGGTGAAATGCCGTCTCTACTAAAATTACCAAATTAGCTGGGCATGGTGGCAGGAACCTGTAATTCCAGCTACTCAGGAAGCTGAGGCAGGAGAATCACTTGAATCCAGGAGGCGGAGGTTGTAGTGAGCCAAGATCATGCCTCTGCACTCCAGCCTGGGCAATAAGAGCGAAACTTTGTCTCAAAAAAAAAAAAAAAAAATCAAATTCACTCAGCTATCCTCATCACAAATTAATCTACATTAAATGCTGCTTTATCCTTGATATAAGCTAGAAGTTTGTAGTTTAAGAACTCTATACACACACACATGCACAAATGTGTTATGTGCAGATATCTTTTAAAAGCAGATTTGCTTTTAGTTAAGTTTCTACATTCATGATGCTTAATGTACTGTTGAAGGTGTGCATCCATAATCTTCAAACTCTAGTTAATTATAAGAATTACTCAAAATCAAAAAATGTGTGTTGAGGACCTACTGTGTGCCGTGCATTACCTTGGACATGGGGACATAGCAAAGGATAATGACTTTATTCGTAAAATGAGGGTTCCCAACCTTTTTGACACCAGGAACCAGTTTCATGGAAGATATTTTTTCCATGAACCGGGGGTTGGGGAGATGGTTTTGGGATGACTGAAGTGCATTACATTTATTGTGTGCTTTATTTCTATAGTTATTACATTGGAATATATAATGAAAAAATTCTACAACTCACCATCTTGTAGAATCAGTGGGAGCTCTGAGCTTGTTTTCCTGCAGCAATACAGTCCCATCTGGGGGTGATGGGAGACAGTGACAGATCATCGGGCATTAGATTCTCATAAGGAGCACACAACCTAGATTCCTCACATGCACGGTTCACAATAGGGTTCCTGCTCCTATGACAATCTAATACCACTGCAATCTGGCAGGAGGCGGAGCTCAGGCGGTAATGAAAGTGATGGGGAGCAGCTGTAAATACAGATGAACCTTAGCTCACTTGCCTGCTGCTCACCTACTGCTGTGTGGCTTGGTTCCTAACAGGCCATGAAATGATACTGGTCTGTGCTCCAGGGGTGGGAACCCCTGCTCTATAAATTCATTAAGCTAATCATTCAGCATTCTTTATGCATCACACCAACTGAGATTTGGTCATTCTCCACTTGCCTGAAGTTTGTATCATTATAACAATGGGCTGTTCCCAAGTATAAATCATATTATTAATGATGCCTTTCAAACCCTGTTTCTTAGAGGCAAACCCCTCTTCTTCTCAGTTGAAAGTCACAGTTCTGAGTTCTAGAAGGTTCAGTCAGTCTAGGATCCCTAGGTGTTGCATCAAGAATTAAGGGGTCCACCAGGCCACCTATGGATTAAATTTGCCCACTTGAGGGCCTGCAGAAAAGAGGGATTCTCACATTTTTATGAACCTAAAAATGACCTTGGCAGGTTGTTTACTATGCAGATTCCTGGGCCTTCCTAGCAGAAAGGCAAACTCATTAGGTCTTAGAAGGGTCTCAGAGGTGGTAAGACAGTGTTTAACAAGCACCCCTCATCACGCTGATGCAGGAATACACAAACCACACTTTGAGAAATGCTGCTAGCAAAGGTTGGAAACCAGTGCAGTGCTGAATGTCTACTGAGCACCAACCTTAAGCAATGCCCTCTGCTAAGCACCTTGGGGACAAAAAGACATATAATCCCTTCCACAAATAGCACATAATCAAGTCTGAAGACAGTATGATGACTGACTATGCTTGTGGAATGTGATCAATAACCACTGAGCAACTGAGACTCTAAGGCTGCAAGAATTCAGAAGAGCAAAGCATCTCCATGAGCCGAGGTGGTTGGAGAAGACTCTATCAAGGAGAAGGGTCATTTAGGTCTAACCTTAGAAAGTGACTGTGGGCAGGGTGGTGGCTCATACCTGTAATCCTAGCACTTTGGGAGGCTGAGACAGGAGGATTGCTTGAGCCCAGGAGTTCAAGACCAACCTGGGCAATATAGGGAGACCCTATCTCTACAAAAAATGTTAAAAAGATTAGCCAGGCATGGTGCCAGGTGCCTGTAGTCCCACCTACTCAGGAGGCTGAGGCAGGAGAATCACTTGAGCCTGGGATGTGGAGGTTGTAGTGAGCTGAGATGGTACTGCACTCCAGCCTGGGTGACAGAGTCAGTACCTCTAGAGGGTTTGTGTCACCTTAGCTATCGACCCATTGGCCAAAGAAAGTCATAGACCAGAGTCTGTGAGAGGGCACCACTCAAGGACTAGACTAAAAGGGGAGAAAATGTGGACCATTTTTATCACCACAGCAATGTACGTCTAATATATTGTGTACCTCTAAAGGAAGTGCTAACTATCTTGTAAATCCTGTCTCAAAATAAATAAATAAATAAAATAAGCATGCCATGACAGAATTCCTATTTTGCTTAAAAGGGTAAAGCAATCCAAATATCCTTTCTTTCTTGCACTTATGGTAAGAGAGATGCTACCTTGAACCAAGCAATTAAGGAATGTGATTATGATGGCAGTAATGAGGGAAATGCAGATGGAAGGAGGGTTAAACCCTCTATGTAGATGGAGGGAGGCTCAGAGATTACAAAACGTGACTGTGGGGTAGGAAAGAGAAGGGGACAGAAAACCACACCTGCTAAGCCCTGTGTGGGTGTGGAGTTCTCATCCTTAGAAATTTGCTCAGGATAGCTAGAATGAGAAACACTGCTTCCCGTGAAAGAGGGCCATCAACATGCTAGAAACACCCTTGGCAAATCACCATATTCACTATTCAGGAAGACTCATCAGGTCCTTGGATTTTTTTGGTTAGTGGGCTATTTATTACTGATTCAGTTTTGCAGCTCATTATTGGTCTTTTCAGGGAATCAATTTCTTCCTGCTTCAGCATTGGGAGGGTACATGTATCCAGGAATTTATCCACATTTTCTAGGTTTTCTAGCTTGGATAAGGAAAGGGAACAATGCTCTTACCCAGAAAGGGAGCACTGCCATTGCATAATAGCTAATCATCTCATATCCGAACAATGCCTCATATTTAAGAAAAGATGTCCCTAATAATCTAGCTTAGGCCGGGCATGGTGGCTCATGCCTGTAATCCCAGCACTTTGGGAGGCCGAGGCAGATGGATCACTTGAGGTCAGGAGTTCAAAACCAGGCTGACCAATATGGCAAAACCCCATCTATACTAAAAATACAAAAATTATCCAGGCATGGTGGCAAGCACCTGCAGTCCCAGCTACTTGGGAGGCTGAGGCAGGAGAATCGCTTGAACCTGGGAGGCAGAGGTTGTAGTGAGCCGAGATCATGCCACTGCACTCCAGCCTGGGCGACAGAGCAAGACTCTATATTAAAAAATAATAATGATAGTAATAATAATAATTGAGCTTAACTGACAAAAATAACAACTTTGGTTATGGCGTATTATGTAGCTTTTGCCATAATAACAAAGCACCTCAAAACTTAGTAACTTAAAACAATCAATTATTTCTCACAATTCTTGGGGAAGCTGGGCCATTCTCCTAGTCTCAGTTGGCTTGACTGAGATGGATAAACAAGAATGGCCTCCCTTTGGTGGCCTGGAGTAGACTCCGTGTCAGCTGAAGTGGTTCCTCATCTCTCAGCAGGAGACCCTGAGCTTGTTCACATGGTGGCCTCAGGGCTCCAAACGACAGCAAAATAGCAAGCTCCAGTGCACACGTACTTTTCCAGTTTGGGTTTGTGTCACATTATCTATCATCCCATTGGCCAAAAATGTAATACGGCCAGACTGGAGCCTGTGAGAGGGCACCACCCAATGACATAGATAAAAAGGGGGAAAAATGTGTGACCATTTTTACCATGACAGCAATGTACATCTAATATATCATGTTTCTCTAAAGGAAGTGCTGATTGTCTTGTGAATTTATTTAAGTTCCTTATAGATGCTGGATATTAGACCTTTGTCAGATGCACAGTTTGTAAATATTTTCTCCCATTCTGTAGGTTGTCTGTGTACTCTGTTGACAGTTTCTTTTGCTGTGCAGAAGCTCTTTAATTTAATTAGATCTCATTTGTCAAATTTTGCTTTTGTTACTATTGCTTTTGGCATCTTCCGCATGAAATATTTGCCTGTTCCTATGTCCAGAGTGGTACTGCCTAGGTTGTCTTCCAAGGTTTTCATAGTTTTGAGTTTTACATTTAAGTGTTTAATCCATCTTGAGTTGATTTTTGCATATGATATAAGGAAGGGGTCCAGTTTCAGTCTTCTGCAGGTGGCTAGTCAGTTATCCCAGCACTGTTTACTGAATAGGGAATCCTTTCCTATTTGCTTGTTTTTGTCAGCTTTGCCAAGGATCAGATGGTTGTAGGTGTGCAGCGTTATTTCTGGGCTCTCTATTCTGTTCCATTGGTCTATGTGTCTGTTTTTGTACCAGTACCATGCTGTTTTGGCTACTGTAGCCCTGTAGTGTAGTTTGAAGTCAGATAGCATGATGCCTCCAGCTTTGTTCTTTTTGTTTATGAGTGGCAACGATGTATTCAATTCTACCTAAAGAAGCTAGAAGGGTAAGGGTCAATGTTGGTTTATGCTGTACATGTCTAAATGTAAACGTTTGAACTCTTGTGGAAAACATTTACAAGCGTATAAACTGATTTTTTAAAAGTTTTTAAAAGAGAGAAGAGAAAAGAGAAGGGAGGGGAAAGGAAGGGAAGGCAGGAGGGAAGGAAGGGAGCGAGAAAGAAAAGAAAAGAAAAAGACTTTCTTGTCATATTTAGTTTTATTACTTTGCACTGGCAGAATACTACTAGTCTTATAAAGATTTTAAACTATTCCGTTGTCATTACTTTTTCTTGTAAAAAGGCTTCCTATCTCCTGAACTCCTGGCTGGGTTAGATTTCAACACTGTAGAGAGGTACTCACGGTATGTGTCCAGGAACCCAAGTTTCTAATCCCCAGAGTGGTAAATGCCGGGGCTGCTGTCCCAGCCTGGGAAAGAACAAAGATGCAGACCTGCAATGTCCCATTCTTAGGACGTAATTAATGTGCTGGTAATTTTTTTCATCAACAAAGGATTACCAAAATACCGCATGATTTCCTCCAAAAATGTGACCCTCCCTTTCCTGTCTCATTTTTCTTTTCCTGGATCCAAACATGGTTTCCATTGGCCTCACAAAAAACAGTTATTTCTGTTCATTTTCCTCAACTCTTCTCAGTTCCTGCATCCCAAGAAGTCCAGAAATGCTAATGCCAATTATTAGCAGGCTTTTAAGGGGCTGCTTCTCTCTCTCAGAGGCTCTTCTCTGAAATGTTCCTTCTCCCTGTGAGGCCAGTGGCGTCCACAGCAGCCCACAGCAAACCTCGTGGCATTATAAAAAGCCAACTAACTAAATAATGCCATAGGAATCTTAATGACTAGGGCCATTTGGCCAACAACATTACACAGTTTTTTCCTCTCAAAATTCAAGCATTCAAAATTACAAATATCCCATCCAATTCAGATTTAATTACCACTGTTCAAACTTTAAGAACTTCCTCAGTTTCAATTAAGCCACATTGGAAACAATGAACTGCTAAGAGATGGTGACTTGACCCCCTTTTTTAAGGAGAAGCAGAAAAATGGTATAATTGTTATCGCAGATAAAATGTCTGTCGTGGACTGGCCGTTTTTTTACCAAACATTCCTAAATCACCCAGGACCATTTCTCCACGTTGATCATAGCCAAGAGTGAAGTTAACCAGTGACGAGCCCTGATGTCTGATTGGGCCACAGAGACCGTTGTTTCCACCACACAAGTCCATGTCTGATAGCTGAGCTGATGCAAGGTTTTAAGTATGGCAGAGGGTATTTAAGGGAACAACTGTCACGGAAAACCCTGGACTTTAGAGGCACCATCTACCCAAACATACCTGGAGCTACTCTGTACCATCTGCTGGGTAAGGAAAGGGAACTAAAGGAGACAGCCCTGTGGGGCCTTTAAATGACTACATTCATGACTTGTCCTCCGTCCTGTGGCGGCTACACTTCAGAGTCAGGCATATCTGAGTGTGCTTTAGAAATGTGGCTTATATCCTGGGCAATGTAGTGAGAACTCGTCTCTACAAAAAATTAAAAAATAAGCCAGGAGGCCGGGTATGGTGGCTCACGCCTGCAATCCAAGCGCTTTGGGAGGCCGAGGTGGGCGGATAACGAAGTCAGGAGATTGAGACCATCCTGGCCAACATGGTGAAACCCTGTCTCTACTAAAAATATATAAATTAGCTGGGTGTGGTGGCACGTGCCTGTAATCCCAGCCACTGGGGAGGCTGAGGCAGGAGAATCACTTGAACCCAGGAGGTGAAGGTTGCCGTGACCCGAGATTGTACCACTGCACTCCAGCCTGGCGACAGAGCTAGACTCTGTCAAAAAATAAATAAATAAATAGCCGGACATGGTGATGTGTGCCTATAGTCCCAGCTACTTGGGAGACTCAGGGTGGGAGGATCACTTGAGCCCAGGAAGTTGAGGCTGCAGTGAGCCAGGATCATGCCACTGCACTCCAGCTTGTGGGACACAGTGAGACCCTATCTAAAATTTAAATTAAATTAAATTAAAAGAAACATGTTTTCTAAAAAGCAAGACCAGGAGCAAAGGCTTAGTTTAAGAGAGCCCTACCTATTTGGGAGATGTCTTCTTGAAATAATGATGGATCCATGGTAACAGTTCTCTGAAGATCCATTTCAGTCTGCTTTGCAGTCTACCCCATTGTCTGTAATGATCATCTTTTTTAAAAACCACAGTTTTCTTTTAGTACCTCAAATCATTTTTTTAAATAAGAACTACCCACCCACCTATTAGCTAGTTCTTAAAATAAGCCTGACTTTTGTGTTACTGGAAAAGAACACTTTATATATATTCTTTTTTTTTTTTTTTTGAAACGGAGTCTGACTCTGTTGCCCAGGCTGGAGTGCACTGGTGCGATCTCAGCTCACTGCAAGCTCTGCCTCCCAAGTTCACGCCATTCTCCTGCCTCAGCCTCCTGAGTAGCTGGGACTATAGGTGCCCACCACCACACCCGGCTAATTGTTTTGAATTTTTAGTAGAGATGGGATTTCACTGTGTTAGCCAGGATGGTCTCGATCTCCTGACCTTGTGATCTGCCCACCTCAGCCTCCCAAAGTGCTGGGATTACAGGTGTGAGCTACTGTGCCTGGCCACTTTATATATATTCTTATACATAATACATATATGTATATGATATGTATATGTACTATATATAATGACATATGTGTCTCATGTATACACATATACATGTACTTTTTTTTTCTCTCTCATCGCTCAGGCTGGAGTGCAATGGAGCGATCTTGGCTCACTGTGACCTATGCCTCCTGGGTTCAAGCAATTCTCCTGCCTCAGCCTCCTGAGTAGCTGGGATTACAGGCATGTGCCACCATGCTCAGATAATTTTTTTATTTTTAGCAGAGATGGTGTTTCACCTCATTGGTCAGGCTGGTCTGGAACTCCTGACCTCAGGTGATCCACCCACCTCAGCCCCCCAAAGTGCTGGGATTATAGGCGTGAGCCACCGCGCCCAGCCTTTATATATATTATTATATCATTATGTCATTATATCACTAGCACTTGTTTAAAATGTGTTTCATTTTGTCACCATTGGCTGTTCTGTTTCCATGGAAAGCTGAGGTATTGGGACAAGGGCTGAACTTCCACTCTGTTTCCTCTTGGGCAACAAGATCCTTGCTGTCTGGGAAATGCTCCTAGCTTCATGTAGGACCAACATCCTTTATATTGACCACTGAAGCCTAAAGCCCTAAGAATTATTTACCTTTAAGCTTAATGTTGTTTTGGCTTGGTAGATCAAGTGGAACTATTCAGAGTATACCTGCCAACTTTTTTTTTTTTTGAGACAGAGTCTCGCTCTGTTGCCCAGGCTGAAGTGCAATGGTGCAATCTTAGCTCACTTGCGATCTCTGCCTCCAGCATTCAAGCGATTGTTGTGCCTCAGCCTCCGAGTAGCTGGGACTACAGATGCAGCCACCATGCCTAGCTAATTTTTGTATTTTTAGTAGAGATGGGATTTTGCCTTGTTGGCCAGGCTGGTCTCGAACTCCTGGGCTCAAGTGATCCATTCACCTCATCCTCCCAAAGCACTGGGATTACAGACGTGAGCCGCCACCTGTAATCCCAACAAATATCTTTCTTTATCTTTATGCTGGAATCCAATTTATGCTTCTTTATTTTAACAATCTTAGCTTTTGATTTTTTTAATGGCCTTCACTACACACGTCTCCCCCTTTCTTCACCCATCGTTAGTAGTATGAAGCTTTTGAAAGTTGAGCATTTTGCATCTGATGTAATGTCCACTTTTTGCCCAGAACATATTTCTATTTTTCAAAGTCTCAAATTACCATAGTAACTATCAAGAGTCCCTAAAATGTATGTTGCATTCTCTGGACTCAAACCTACTGCAGAGTCACCGCAAATGCCCTGGGGATTGTGAAAGAGCTTCATCCTGAGCTGCGAGAAGAGCCGCCCACCCCTAAGTCGTTCATTTCTTTTCGTTTTAGTGTGTCTTGGGTGAGACTAAGTGCCAGACCTGCAAGGATAATGGAATCGTCAGTAGAGGCTCTGGTTATTGCAGACAGGGAGTGACTGTCCAGTGGCCGCCTGTGCCCAGTCACTGGTGGAGGAGAAAGAAGAAGTACAGAAAAACGGAACAGGAAACAGATGGGAGACATGATCTCTCAAAACTCGAAAACTTCTGAAAAACCTCAGACTAGCCTGGTTGCTTGAAGGTTAGGACAACACTGAGATCTGTGCATTGACCAAAGAAAGGCCATCGGAAGCAGGCCCCAGCAAGGAGCCATGTCACGTGGATGCCAAATCCTAGGGGCTGCAATTCTGCAGTACCCAAGGGAAGTGAGAAAGCAAGACAATCACTGAGTCCATCTGGGCCGAGATGCCGACCAAAGATTGCTCATTTTCGCAATGGTCGCCTTCACTCCGGCGTCACGTTGACAGCCAGAATCTCTGCAGACATGTGATACGGGGTTAAGAATGCTTGTTTTGTTGTCGGGCATCGTGGCTCACGCCTGTAATCCCAGCACTTTGGGAGGCCGAGGCAAGCGAATCATGAGGTCAAGAGATGGAGATCATCCTGGCCAACATGGTGAAACCCCGACTCTACTAAAAATACCAAAATTAGCTGGGTGTGGTGGTGCGTGCCTTTAGTCCCAGGTACTCAGGAGGCTAAGGCAAGAGAATTGCTTGAACCTGGGAAGTGGAGGTTGCAGTAAACCGAGATCATGCCACTGCACACCAGCCTGGCAACAGGACTAGACCCATCTCAAAAAAAAAAAAAAAAAATCAAGTAAAATAAAGAGTGTTTGTTTCTTCCCTTAAGAAATATTTATTTACTGAAAATTAAAGCCCGTAATGGTGACCAGAGGGAAAGGACTCAGTCTTCCTCATCTGCAGCCTTTAGGACTCACACAAGGGAAGGAAGGGGACAGAACCTGGAGTTAATGTGTTGAGGCCATTTTCAATGACTACAGTGCAGAAAAATATAAAATAATCTAACAGGCTTCATTAAAATTCACCCCAAGGCTAGGCGTGACTGTAATCCCAGCACTTTGGGAGACCGAGGCAGGAGGCTTCTTTGAGTCTTTCAGCCAGAGTTTGAGATCAGCCTAGGCAACATAGGGAGACACCCCGTCTCTAAAAACATAAAATAAATTTAAATTTAAAAATTCATCCCAAGGTGCAAGTATTTATCAAAGATGATTCTTATGCCCAAAGTTGAGAGCTCTGGGAGAAACTTTCCAGGCAGGAAAGAACATTCAGGCTTCCATGTTCCCTTCCTTCACTGGTTTGGCAAGTGGTTTGGGGTGGTGGGCCTGGAGGGGTAGAAGAGGGTCTCTCCCTAACAACTAGAGAGTTGAACCTGCTTCCTAAGGAGATGCTAAAATCTGACAACCTAGCTGACCTCCTCCTAACAAAGCCTGATAGCAAAACCATCCAAAAATTCCAGACACCCCTCCCGCTTCCCAGCAACTGCATTTCACTTGTGACCCTGCTCAGCCTGTGGTCAGGAAAGAGCCTTTGAACACATCTCCAGAGCTGCAGCGATTAGAAGGGCTTTGATTACCCAGCTCAGCTGGCCCTCTCTTCTCGCGATTACTCCCCTCCCTTCCCCCCAGTCCCCTTCCCTCGCCTCCTCACCCCCAGTAGCCCAGACCAGGGCTTTTTTTTTTTTTTCCCCAGCAACCAATTTTTTCTCTCTCTCTCTTTTCATTTTCCTATAGCATCCTAAACCTCAAGATGTGGTTAACACTAATCCTGATTTATTTAGGGTTTATCTGCATTATTAATTCCAATCACGTGAAAAAAAAAGAAAAGTGCTACAGGCTCCTAGTTTGTATACAAAGTTTGGGTGTTTGTGAAAAGAGCCAGCAATCCCTAAGAAACATATTTTATTTAGTTATCATTTAAGTCCAAACAACTTTCTTTTCTAGTCTGCAAATATTCCTTGAAATGGGCCCTGTCCTTAATAATTTCATTTATTATTATTTCTCCCCCAGTCAATATCCTTTGAAGCTACTTCCTGCATTAATCTGGACTTAATATGGATTTAAACATTGACAATGGAAAATAATTTGGGTTAAAAAATAATCTTCCTTGATAAAGCTAGAAAACTCCCCACAACTGTCACCATCTCTGACAGCTGGGAATAAAATGAGATTCTTGAATCTGCATATTGAAGACAAGGAAAAGCAGAACTAACAGGCTGTATGTTACATTTTATATTTGTCAGCTGTTATAACTGACTGGAGTTGAGTGATATCCAGGGTCTTGATTTGTTGTTTGAATGAATTCATCATCGTTTGGGACATATGAGCAGTTATTTGGTGCCTGGGATGTACTAAAAATATCTTGTTGGAGTGAGGGAAGTGTCTCAGGCATGGAAGCTTGCGTGTCTCCTCCACAGAGTGGCTTCTCAGTAACTAACAGGGCCCGGAGGTTCCAAACCCCCTTCCCAGCTCTCGTCTCCGCCCCTCTCCTTTTTTTTATTTTTTCTGGGAGAGGGGGGGTCTTTTTTCTTTCTTTCTCTCTCTCTTTTTTTTTTTTTAACATTCTTTTATTAACTGGTATAATGCTAGAAATAGTAAGTTCACTTTTCTTTGGGTTAGGCCCCCGGCAAGGCCAGTGTTACCACGTGAATTCTTCCTGAATTTGACTCAAGGAACCCATGGAGATAGAAATATTTTCATGGGAATTTAGAGGAATTCAGATTACATCTCCAACTCTACTTCGTCAGACCTCAACACGTAGGACAGACCTAAATGTGTTTTGATTCCTTGGGTACTTGCAGAATGAAGGCTCCTGGAGGAGTAGAAAATGTGTGGCATTGATTCATCACGGCCCATTCCTATGCCCGAGCAGATATCACCAATCAATCACGATGTTCTTTCCCACTGAGCAGGAGGAAGCAGCCTCTGTATCCTGATATCAGAACCAGATCCTTCTCACAGTTTCTCAAGGCCTTCCTCCCACCTGCCTCTGACTGGTTCCCCCTTTCACTCCTGCTACGGAATGCTGTTCTCTACATGTGACATTCCTTTCCCAACCGGGAAGTCTTCTCCAACCTCCACACACCTTCTTTTCCCCTCTGAGATGCGTGACCTCGGTGACCAAGTCTCCCCTTCCCTCCACGTCCCTCACCCCTTTTTGTTTGTGTTATACGTTTTATTTTAATAACATTTACCTCTTTCCAAAGTAATATAAATTCATTATAGAAATTATATACAATACAGATATGCAAAAAAGTGGGGGGTTTGGTTGCCCTTAGCAATCACTAATCTATTTTCTGTCTCTATGAATTTTTGTGTTGCAGACATTTGATATAAATGAAATCATTCAATGTGTGGTCTTTTGTGACTGGCTTCTTTCATTTAGCATGTTTTCAAGGTTCTTCTACATGGTAGCGTTCCTTTATTCCTTTTTATTGCCAAATGATATTCCATCATATTTGCCCATTCTGTGTAAGACTTCCTGTGTTGCTTTTGTTTGAGTGATGCTGGTTTCAACACTGTATTCATGTCTGTCATCTGTGTGCACACTTGAGTTGTGACAGTAATTATTTTTGGTAGCATTCTACTGAATTTACAAAGAAATCCAATTCAGGGCCGGGCACAGTGGCTCATGCCTGTAATCCCAGCACTTTGGGAGGCCAAGGCTGGCGTATCACGAGATCAGGAGATGGAGACTATCCTGGCTAACACAGTGAAACCCCGTCTCTACTAAAAAAATACAAAAAATTGGCCAGGCGCGGTGGTGGGCACCTGTAGTCCCAGCTACTTGGGAGGCTGAGGCAGGAGAATGGTGTGAACCCGGGAGGCAGAGCTTGCAGTGAGCTGAGCTCGCGCCACTGCACTCCAGCCTGGGCGACAGAGCGAGACTCTGTCTCAAAAAAGAAAAAAAAAGAAATCCAGTTCAACTTAGTTCAATAGACACATGCTAAGGGTTAAAATGTACAAGGTTCTTTGCTAGAAAGTGCTGGAGATACAAAGATGTATACAGCCTCTGTCATCCGGGAATTTGAAATTTATTTACACCAAATCATGAGAGCAAATCACGTCCACCAGTCACTCTGATACTCCTGGCTTTTAACTAGTCTTTTAGTTTACATTATATAGATGAAGACGTGTAAATGTTTTTCAAGGTTATTTCATGCTTTTCTGTTTATATCCTGTTATCCTCTAAGCCACTCCAAAACAGAAACTAGGGCTTCTATTTCTTTTCTATTATAATAATATAATTACAACAGCTGCCACTTGCTGTGTATTTATTTTATTTGATATGCAAAGCAATGTGTGAGGTGGTTATTGTTACTTTCATTTATTGATGAGGACACTGAGGCTGACAATGAGAAGTCACTTGACAAAGGTCATCTGCTGGGAAGGGGCAGCAGCAGGACTTGAACCCAGGGCCATCTTACTTCAAAGAAGCTCACACATTTGACCACTGAGCCACACCAGCCCCAAACTACAGGGAGAACATTCTTAGCAGCCAGCAGATGACATTGTCCACCTACCACTCTGGCCAGCCCCTCTGCACCTTGGTCTGGATGACCTGAACCAGTCTGTGGTGGGGCAAGAGTGAATCCAAAGGGGCCTGGAGCCTCCATCCAGCGGCATCTGCGGTTGTGTCTGTTCTGCTCTTCTGTTGTCAGTGGTGGAAAATGTAACTGCCCCAAAAGCTCCGTCTGTTTGGTACAAGAAATCATTGAATGTCATCTTTGGAAACAACGACTCTGGACTCAACCTGTAGAAAATGCATTTAGGGATAACAAATTAGGAACCAGTCAACCCAAAATGTGCCGTTTGACAGCACAGGTCTCCGATGAAAGCATCTGAGAACCCGGGCCTCCAAAGCGGTCCGACTACTTCCCCAGACACACCTGCCTGCACTCTGCTGTCGTCTTCAACAATAAGGCAGGTTACATCTGTGAGTCTACGTAGCACGATGAATACAATAAATATTAAATAATAATTATTGTTTCTTTCACATTCACTGACAGGATAAAATCCAGGTAAAGAGCCTTTAAGGTCTAATTACTTTGTAAGCGTTGAAACCAAACTGCTAGTTGAAAAATTAATTGTGGAGCAGTCGGAGACGGAGTAGTAGGAAGTTGTTTTGAGCGGTGGTGTCACTCTGAGACGCCGCAGAAGATGTAGAGCAATAAACACCAACGCAAAGTGCCGAGAATGACTGAGCAAGAGAGGACTAGACGTGCAGCTGGTATCGCATGGACCTTGGTTCATTTCCTGATTACTTTGGCACATAACAGATGTGTGGAGTGAGTGGCCAACTGAATTAATTAACTAATAAGCAGAAATGTCATTAGGGATATTTAGAACAATATGCCAGTGAGCTCTACAGCATGAGTGAAGGCCCCACATATTAATAACAATAATTTATACTAATATAACAAAATATTATGTTAATGTCATTAATATTATTAATGAAGTATATCTGCTGATAATATTATATAATAATGTCATTAACGGAAAATATGTTAATATTATAATAAAATATAGTAATGACATTAATATTAATATTATAGGTATAATTAATATGATAAAATATAAGATAAAATGAAATGTATTGACATTAATCTTACTAATAAATTATAATATCTGTTGATAATAGTCTATAATATTAATATAATTAATATAAAATATCAACAATAATTACTGACATTTACTGAGCTCTATGAGCCAGGTCCTATTTTAAGTGCTCTATTTATATATATAGCACTTAAATATATATATAATCTCATTTAATTCTTACAACAAATTATGAAGCAAATACAATTATCCTTTTTTTTGAGATGGAGCCTTGCTCTGTGTCCCAGGCTGGAGTACAGTGGCACCATCTTGGCTCACTGCAGCCTCCACCTCCCAGGTTCAAATGGTTCTACTGCCTCAGCCTCTTGAGTAGCTGAGACTGCAGACTCATGACACCACACCTGACTCATTTTTATATTTTTATTAGAGACAGGGTTTCTCCATATTGGCCAGGCTGGTCTCGAGGTCCTGACCTCGGGCGATTTGCTGGCCTCAGCCTCCCGAAGTGCTGGAATTATAGACGTGAGCCACCACTCCCAGCCCAATTTTCTTTATTTTTAAAATGAGGAAATGGAAGCACAGAGGAGTTAAGTAACCTGCCCAACATCACACAGATAATAGTAAAAAAAAAAAAAAAGCCCAACATTTGCCAGACGAAGGCACATTTGCTGCCATTCTCTAATCTCTTAAGAAATGACTGAGTTTCTAGAACCTTAAGGAATTATCCAGAGATTATCCAGTTCATAGTTTTTAAACTGCTCCATGGAACCATGGAAGTTGCTGTAGAATTTCTACCAATGATGGACTTTTTCTGCCAAACAAGGAAGAGTTCAGCTTCTGCGGAAATATTTGTTTCTTGAACCTGCTTTGCGTATTGAATTTCCACATAAGATTTTACTTTTAAAGAAAGGAAAGAATGTTCCATTGTTGCAGGTCAGGGCTGGCAAACGTTTTTTACAAAGGGCCAAATGGTAAATATGTTAGGTTTCCTAAGCCACACTCTCTCTGTCGTAACAAGTCAACTCTGCTGTCATGGTGCAAAAAGAATCGTAGATAATACATAAATGAATGAGTGTGACTGCATTTCAATAAAACTTTATTTACAATAGTGGGCCATGGGCAAAATTTAGCCTGCTGGCCATAGCTTGCTAAGCTCTGGGCTAAGTCATCTTCCTGTGGTCTAATGGAGTTTGCCTAAACTTTCTAAATAGATACTAGACTTTCTTGCTCACAAAGAGAAGATACATCATCCAACACCTCATATTTAACAATGTCCATCATCAAAAAGCCCGGCTATGGTCTTTTTTATTTTTGTTTTTGGGAGAAGATCTCGCTCTGTCACCGAGGCAGAGTGCAGTGGCATGATCACGGCTCACTGCAGCCTGAAACTCCTGAGCTTAAGTGATTTGCCCACCTCAGCCTCCTGAATGGCTGGGACTACAGGCACACGCCATCATGCCTGGCTGATTTTTTTATTTTTATTTTCGTTTTTCAGTAGAGACGCAGTCTGGCTATGTTGCCCAGGCTTCAGGCTATGGTATAAAACAAAAGGAAACTACTGTGTTTCAAAGGTTGAATTTGTCTAACAGTCTAACAGTTCTACATCCAAATCATCCCCGTTGTACCTGTGTTGGGTGGACGGCATGATCCCCTTTAACCATGAAGAAAATAGACTTAAAGAGGTAAAAGTAGTACCTTGAGTCATGCCAGTGTCTCCCCATATGCCATCACACCATATTGGCATGGCCAAAGCAACATGGCTTATCCTATCATGGAATACAGTGGAAGGTCATTGATGTCACCCCTAACCTGTTCTTTTCCAAGAAAAATAATTCCAGTTCACTTCCCAGCCTCACTTTACTGCCTAAGATGTTTTACTACTTCTATTAATAAGAAGCTTAAGAACTAGTACTACCAGCCAGGCATGGTGGCTCATGCCTGTAATTCTAGCACTTTTGGAAGACCAAGGCAGGTGGATGGCTTGAGCCCAGGAGTTTGAGACCAGCCTGGGCAACATGGCAAAATCCCATATCTACAAAAAATACAAAAACATTAGCTGGGCTTGGTGGCTGCGCTTGTAGTCCCAGCTATCTGGGAGGCTGAGATGAGAGGATTGATTGAGCCTAGGAGATCAAATTTGCACTGCACTCCAGCCTGGCAACAGAGCAAAACACTGTCTAAAAAAAAAAAAAAGAGTTTAAAAAACTAGTACTACCCTGTTCATATGGTTTTCTCAAGGCACAACTCAAGAGGAGAATAACCTTGCAATTTCAACAAGCCATTCTCTCATTCATGCTTTCTAGTTGTTTATTGTCTGTCTTAGCAGAGGCTGCGTTGGGAGTTTGTATTAGCTGATCCTCCATGGTCCATATGCCTTTTAGAAGATCTTTTTTTTTTTTTTCTTTTGAGACGGAGTCTCGCTTTGTCACCAGGCTGGAGTGCAGTGGCTTGATCTCAGCTCACTGCAACCTCCACCTCCCGGGGTGAAGCGATCGATTCTCCTGTCTCAGCCTCCCAAGTAGCTGGGACTACAAGTGTGTGCCATCACGCCCAGTTAATTTTTGTATTTTTAATAGAGATGATGTTTCACCATGTTGGCCAGGATGATCTCGATCTCTTGACCTTGTGATCTGCCCGCTTCAGCCTCCCAAAGTGCGGGAATTCCAGGTGTGAGCCACCACTCCCAGCCCAGATCATTTTTTTATCTCTGTACTTTGTTTTTCTCCTCCTGTTTTTGTCTCTCTTAAATTCCCACTATCTTGGGAAATTTTGGAATTCTTCCACTTTAGTAACCTCATTTTCATCAAATATTTAATGGCACTACTAGCCTGGTTATAGGCCACCAGTAGATAAAGAAATATAATTTCTTCCTCCTGCCTGAGATAGGTGGAAAATTTGAGGCTGGGCTATTGATAGTTAGAATACTAAATCTCTTCCAGAACACATTGATTGTCTTCTTTTTATGTTCGCCAAACTGTCTTGGACTTGCAGGACCTCTCATATCTATTTCTCAATTCATTCTGGATTGATTTCATTTCAAGAACCAATCAGCCCCATTCAATTGTCAGTAGGAGGTTGGTGCCATCCCAGAAGTCAGTGACAGTACCGCCTCTCATGGCTCTCAGTTCCAGAAAAGTCTGTGTCCATGCATCACGCAATCCACCTCCATGACTGAATGGAAATCCAGCTGCATGTGAAACAGAAGAGAAATCCATCATAAGTGGAAAACTCAGTCATCAATAAGTGGCTCTGCAGGCCTTTCAGTTAGGGACCAACCAGAGAACTGGCTCTCCATCAACAATCAAACAGTCTTTAGCTGTGATCAGTCACTTCCATCACCTCTGAGACTGGCAGGTTTCCAATAAAGCCAATCGCCCCCTCCCCCCCAGGGTAAGGTCCCCAGCGGGAGGCCGCCATTGTCTTTTAGCCCAGCAATTTGACAACAGTGTTAGCTGACACTCTATTAGCCAGCAGCTACACCCTGACCTCTGACCCTGACATTGGCCCCTGGCATTGGACCCTGACATTGGCTACACCCTGACCCCTGACTTTGATCATTTGAGGTGGCCTGCCCTGCTGGTTAGCACGAGAGAAGGCTGGCCAGGACAGAGCAGGGCTCTCTGATCACCCCTGCTCCCCCAACAGGAGACTTAGGCTTGAAGTACAGAAACAAGCCCGAGTTGAACCTAAGGTGGCAAAGGTGAAAGTTCAGAAGCGTGTCCATCAGCAGCCTGTCACCACAGGACGATGTACAAACCATGGGGGCTTTTAGCACAGGGATAACCATTGTCACCAGACAGTTCTGCTCCTTAATGGAAAAGACGTATCAAAATATGGCTTACAAAATACAAAATAATGGACTGAAATGTACATTATATGAGGATGTTAGATTGCAATGTACTTTACAGTGGGGGAATTAGATTGCAGTGTTATGCCAGGGTAGTTAGGTTGAAATATGGATTATCCCAGGAATGTTAGCTTGAGATGTGCTTTATAACACAGTTGTTAAATTAAGATGTGCTTTTCAGTGCAGGCATTAGCCAAGAGATGTGCATTATAGCCAAGTTGTTAGGGGAAGATGTGGATTCCACTTTGCGGGGAGGGGCGGTAGGAGAGAGGATAAACACCTTGGGTTGAATATTATTCAAGGTTAGGGAATGTCTTCTGCATTCGATGGATTTCAGGGGTCTGAATACTTGGAGCAGGACAGAGCATGGTGTATGATGTTCCTTCCCTGTCTCCTTTCTCCCCGGCCAAACAATCTGCCACTTTCCCCACTTTTCCTGTTAGAGACTTAAAGGCTTCCCCCATCAATAAAAACATTAGCTCACTAAACAGCCTGATGGCTTTTCCTTCCCTGGCTTAACCCTTCGGGAGCTGGGGTTTCCTTTGGATTTGTAAAGATATTGATTCCAGATAATGTTTGCCTTTCTAACTCTCTCTTCCTTAGACTTGATGGATAGGTTCAGGGCTACATCTCGGCAGCCAACTCACCGCAGCTACCCAGGGAAAGAGGAATGGAAAACGAGGCAAGTGTTCAGTAGTTAACACCATCTGAATCCTTTCCCTGGGATGGACAGGCAGAAATGCGGTGGCCGGGAGAAACTCGAGGGCTGACGGTCACATTCAATGAGTATGGGATTTCACTCTCAGTTTCTCTCATCCTTGTCCTGATCCCGCTACCAGTATTTCTTTAGTTCAACTTAGAGTGTTTTTTGATTTTTAATTAATATCAGATGCTGTCTTGAGGTTGGCTGCCCTGAGTTGCATTTTTAAAAATGCCTTTCCCAGTTCAAGAATGTGCTTTTCTACAGCCTAGGCAACATAAGTGAATACAGGGAACTGTGTCATTTGCCTATGACACTGGCCGATGAGGGGGTGACTTGAATAAACCCTCAACCTAGAAACAAATCTTATTTAAGAAAAATAAGTGAAAAGCAATGGGAGAATCATCTCATTGATTAACCATTCGGCCTACGACGGTTTGCCAAACATCTCCCCAACCATGTTTTTCTCCTTTCTTTTCTTCCTCAGCTCAGAAGATATAAGTTACAGCCCCCAGAAGTCTAGCCTAGTGCTATTGGATGGTGTCCAGCTTTGCCGGAATTAGAGAGGTGAGTTCTAGCTTTCTTGTTTCTCAATGAAAGAAAATGTTATACCAGGTGAGTTAACGCAGTCAAAAAAGACTAACCAGCCAGACAACGACGCCAAACAAAACCAAACAGTTCAAAGGAAATTGCAGTGTTACTAGACACCTCTGCAGTGTGCCTGGGGTTTCAAGAAAGAGACAAGCGGGCATTTCTGTGTGCATTTTTCAGGCTGTATTTCTCTAGTTAGAAAAGCGGGTTTGCTGCAAGACAACAGCATTCACCTTCCCCGGCTGAGCTTTCCATGGACAAAACACAATGAATGTGACAGAAATATGCTGTTCGGGTGAAGGAAGAAGAAAAAAGCAATTTCACCCACCCTACTGTCTCTGCCAATGTTATCTCTGCCAATCTTCTCACTTCTCCTCTCTGAGCATTTCTTGGTGAAGCATTTGTTAGAAGTAGACCCTATTCTCCAGCCTGGTGAGTTTTCGTCTCTTCTCAGGGTCCATTCCTGTCTCATTTTCTAATGTCATGCTTTCCTTAAAAATAGGCTACGAGAGCTAGTTCTAACCTCCGTCAAGGGATCCGTCCAACCAGACTCCCATGAGATGTGAGAGTGAGCTTAAACCAAGGTTGGCTTATTCCCAGACTCAGTTTAAAAAAAAAAAAAAAAAAAAAAAAATCTGTTGGATCAAGTGAGATATTTGAGGCCCCTCCCTAGAAGGGAAATGACAGTATGATTCTCCTTAAACATCACCTAAAACCCCACCCCAAAGAAGAGATCAAATTGTATCCTGGCAGAATCATGGAAGCCTGGGGATTAGGAGCAGCTTTGGAGTCAGTTCCATCCCCATCACTTAATTGCCTTGTGAATATGGACCAATCACTGGCCCTTTCTGGATGTCAGTTTCTCCATCCATGAAATGGACATGGTAGTATCTGACCTATAAGGATATTATGACTCTCAAACAGGGTGGTGCATATAAAATGCTTAGTCTTGTGCCTATAATCACTCAACGGATAGTAGCTGTTAACTTTATCATTTTATTACCGTATCAACAGCTAGCCAGAGCCTCGTGCCAATTCACACTAGCATGAGCAGCACTCTTTATTACATTCCACACTACCCCTCACGCACTCATTAACGCATCTGGTTTTAAAAACACAGTGTATCTCTTAGCCTCACTCCTTTATGTGACTACTGTTTATAAGGATTTTCTCTGTACAGGAAGAAGGGTAGCCCTGCCGATGTGGGGAGAAACAGATTACAAGGGCCTCACTGATGGAATATAATCCCCCTTCTGTACTCACTGGTTAACTAGCCATGATTGTATTTCAAAGGTAACAGTTCTTCTCTACGGCGGGTATTGGCGTGCAGTCCGTAAATAGGACCTAATGTGATCCGACAGCCCTGATTTCTCTAGATATATATTAAAACAACATGCCCAGTGCTGATGGCTCAGAGGTCCTGACCTTTGACAAGGACTTATGACGTAAGGTAACCTGCCCAGGAGAGCAGGCAGGGCAAAAGGCCAGAGGGACAAGGTCATCGGCTAATGAAGTGGTCAGCATTGAGTTTCTGTCACTCAGCTGGTTAAGAGGAAAGTAAAGGAAAATGGGAACATTTAAGAAACAAAGGGAGGGACCATGTTTGAGCTAATGCTCTGAAGGTGAATGATATTGTCAGAAGGCAGGGTGATGATGTGCAACCACCTGAGCCTTTATTGAGGCCTTGTTCGGTTTCACCTGCTCAGCACGGGCTGGTTGAAAGAGCATCTGCAAGAAGCCAACTCAATATAAACCCTGAGTTAGAATGAAAATAAACAGGTCCTAAACCACCCTGCTCTTTGTTGCAAATCTGCCCCAGACACACAGTCATGAAAGAGATCGAGATTACAGGCTGGGAAGTGGCTTCCAGACCTATTCTTTCTCTGCATGGGCAGACTACCTCCTGAGCCTCAGAATCAGAATCTGAAAAACTGGAGTGATAATGCCACCTACCTCAAAGGGAGGTTGGTAGGATTGAATTAGAAAATTTATTTAGCTCAGCATGATGTGATGCCGTACGCCTGTAATCCCAACACTTTGGGAGGCAGAGGCGGGAGGATCGCTTGAGCCCAGGAGTTTGAGACCAGCCTGGGTAACACAGCAAGACCCTGTCTCCACAGAAAATTCAGAAATCAGTCCTACACAGTGGAGAACAACTGTAGTGCCTACTATTTGGGAGGCTGAGATGGGAGTATCTCTTGAGCCCAGGAGTTCAAGGCTACAGTAAACTATGATTGAGCCACTGCACTCCAGCCTGGGTGACAGAGCGAAACCCTGTCTGGAAAAAAAAAAAATACATATACACACACACACACACACACACACAGATATACATATATATTTAGAGATTAGCACAGTGCTTGGCACAAAGTGACCAGTCAAATGTCAGCAACTACTTTTGTCATTCCACATACCCTAACAATCTCAGAAAGTGTGTGACCTTTTTTAAATGGCTAATACGTTGTATATTTCAGAGTAAGACAGTTCCATGAGTTTCACTGTTGCAATCTCTGAGGTATTTCCCTGGTGGAGTACTTTGAATTTCTGAACCATTCACCCAGTCGGCAGACATCTATTGAACACTGCGGTATTAGGTCATAGGCGTGGTATTATATTGACTCAGAATCATTCTTGACTTTGTTCTTTCACAGCCCAACTGGGGAGGCAGAAACCTCAAGATGTAGAGTGTAAGTGGCAGCATATTACAAGAATGTGCTATGGAGTAGGGTGACCAGCTGCCCTTGAGAAGGCTAGAGAGAAGTCAAAGAGAGGGGCTTCCTAGCTCTTCCATCACTTGATCCTCCAAATGACGCCTTGAGGAGTGTAAGGCCAAGCTTTCTCTCCCCATTCGTGTTTTTTTGGCTCAGTTGTTTGTTGTTTTGGGGGCAGAGTCTTGCTCTGTCACCCAGGCTGGAGTACAGTAGCACAATCTCAGCTTACTGCAACCTCCACCTCCTGGGTTCAATCGATTCTCATTCCTCAGCCTCCCAAGTAGCTGGGACTACAGGCACTTGCCACCACGTCTGGCTAATTTTTGTATTTTTAGTAGAAACAGGGTTATGCCATGTTGGCCAAGCTGGTCTTGAACTCCTGACCTCAAGTGATCCACCCACTTCGGCTTCCCAAAGTGCTGGGATTACAAGTGTGAGCCACCACGCCGGGCCTCCCCACCTGTTTAGGTATAAAAAGGTTGAGACTTAGTCAGGTTAACCCTTGCCTTTGTTTGCCACTGTTAATAGTAGAACTGAAACCTTTAATCCAAACTCCAGACTTCCCTGAGAGCACTGTCTCAGCAGATAAGGATGAATCAGGACCCATAATGGCCATAAGAGGCCCAAAAATATTCCTTTTAATGAGCACTTTGATCACAGCCAGATTATAATCCAACTCTTGAACATCCCTACACACAAAGATACAGATGGTTTTAGTTTCATTTCCTGAATTATTAAAAAGGTTATTTTATTTTAAACTTTTGTTTTTTTTTGAGACAGGGTTTCACTCTGTCTCCCAGAATGGAGTGTAGTGACACGATCATAGCTCACTTCAGCCTCAAACATAAGCAATTCTCCCACCTCAGCCTCCCAAGTAGCTAGAAATATAGGCATGTGCCCACCATGCCCAGCTAGTTTTTAAATTATCTGTAGAGATAAGGTCTCACTATGTTGCCCAAGCTGGTCTCAAACTCGTGGCCTCAAGTGATTCTCCCACCATGGCCTCCCAAAGTGCTGGGATTACAGGTGTGAGCCGCCGTGCCTGGCTCCATCTCATTTCTGAAAGTGAAGCACTAGGGGTTTGTGGAAGAAGCCCTGAGCTGAGAGATTGAGAACCAGTACACTAGTCTCAGTAGTACCATTGTCTCCCTCAAGTTCCGTAGCCACTGATATCTTGGGTCCTGAAATTTTTCTTCATATTCCCTACCTACCTCTGCCTTACAAAGATGATATCAGGATGAACTTGAAAGCATTGATCCAAGGAAGCACTTTGAATGTTTAGTAGGGAGCATAAAGTTTTAATGGAAATGATTATCAAATTAGACTGTCGTGGCCTGGGAATAAAGAGTTGGAGCATCACAGGGGCAGCCAACTCCCTGTTCCCATCATGACCCAGCCAAAGCTCTTTCCCAGGATTCAATGCCTTGGGAAATTTTTGGGGTTTGGAGACTTTAGGAGAACAGCGTAATGACTCACATACCATTAACCAAGGCTGTTCTTTTTTCTCTCAAATGTAGACCTAGCTTTAAGCTTTATTTTTCTGATTAAAAGATGATGTACAATATCTTGAGAAATGCAAGCAATTTATCAACGCATAAAAATTAAAATCGCCAAAAATTCCACGACCCAGAAGTAAACACGGTTAACCTGGACTTCATCCTATCAGATGTCTCTTATGCATACACATATACATATGTTTTATTTCATGCCAGTGGTATCATAGTATGCATACTGTCTGCAACAGTGTACCATGTCAGTGGATTATAGATTTTCAATAATGTTTGATGATTTTTCATAGTTTCATTGCAATGACCGCTTTGCATTACAGTGTTGGATATACCATCGTTTATTTAACTAATTTCCCTATTAATGAACAGTAATGTTGTAAACAATGATGTGATGGACATCTTTGTGCTTGGTGAATCTGTCTCATTGTCTCATTAGGATACATTTCTATAAGGTGGAATTGCTGGAGATGCTGTCCCCTTCAACCAAACGTTGAAAGGGATTCGCATGGTGTAGTGAGAGAATAAAAGGGCAGTGACCAGACAGGGTGCAGTGGCTCACACCACTAATGCCAGCTCTTTGGGAGGCCGAGGCAGGAGGATTGCCTGAGCCTAGGAGTTTGAGACCGGCCTGGGCAACACAGTGAGACTCTGTCTCTACAAAAACGTTTTCAAAAATTAGCCAGGCATAGTGGCGCGTGCCTGTGGTCCCAGCTACTCATGAGGCTGAGGTGGGAGGATTGCTTGAGCCTGGGTAGTCCAGGCTGCAGTGAGCCATGATCATCCCACTGCACTCCAGCCTGGGTGACAGAGTGAGACCCTATCTCAAAAAAAAAATGTAGAGGGCAATGACCAGCCAAGCTGAAGAGTCCCATCAACCCTAGTGACCTATAACAACTGCGGGAAAACATCCGCTCATCCATGGGGAGTGGAGGGTGAGAGAAGGGGAACTTTCATATCCCTGGGGTTAAGCATCATGCCTTGATATTCAAGAACCAGATGTTTGTTTTCTTTCACTCCCTGTTTCCTACTCTTCTTGTCCTGGTCTTTGGAGCCCTGGCATATCTCCAGCTCTCCCTGCAGTGGGCAGATCCAGTCTTCATCCCCTGACCCTCTGACCATCAGCGGGTGGGTGCCATCTCCTCTTGAATGGGTTTTCTTCCTGGTTGCTTCTCTCTATACGGAGCCCAAACATTGATTAACCCCTTTGGGTAAAAGCAGGCACTGGGGCCAGCCAAGCAGTGAGTGGAGTTGGGTGATTACATTGCAATGTTTTAATTTGTCTTCAGACAAATTCTCATAAGCTTTCACGAGAAAATCTCCCATTAGATGTAGTCATTTAATTTAAGAACAGTTGGGAGAGGAAGATGAACTACGATGACAGATGGAGGAATGCAGATGTATGTCTTAGAGGGACTCAGAAGCACTCTGAGGATTTGGCATCCAGCGAAACACAATGTCAGCCTCTACTGATTGTGTCCATGGACTTGAGAAATTGTCAAGAAATCATTAGACTACAGGGGATTTTCTCCGATGACAAGCAGTTTTCATTATTTCCTTCTCTCGGTAAAGTCATAACAAGATCAACTAAAGTACTGGATATTCCCCCACCCCCCAATACCCCAAATCTAAGAAATACAAAAAAAAATTTTGAGTAGCCTTATAGAAAGGCAAAACAAAACAAAAAACATGATAACAAAGCTGCTGTTTGAGATAAGTTTCCTTTGGTCACACTGCCACAAAGATAATGTTTTTAATTCCATGCTTTCTCTGGCCTCCTTCATACAGATTTTCTGAACATCCTAATTTGGTGTTTGTATCATTCAACATCTATTATTGTTTTAGGATGACAGTTATTATTTTAATTATAATTTAAAGCTGCCTAATATACCCGGAGGTCACTGGGCACCTAAAAGAAATAAATAAAAACAACTTGCCATTTTTAAAAGCAGCATGTTTATTTGCAAGTCCCACGAGCCACTCAACCAAGACATCATAAAACCTTCAAATAAACTAAAACGGAAACAAAATAAAATGCCCGTTCTTAATCTCCTTAGAAGGCAAGCAGGAGAAAGTTGCAGCTAGCTGAATGCTGGCATGAGAACTCTGAGGGCGATTTCATTACTGAGTTCAGGAACTGAAGTATGTATCTCAACATTCATATTTCATATAGTCCAAGCTGCCATGGGTTTACAGTCCCTGGGCCTTGATGTAAAGTTTTAGCCAATGAGAGGTCAGTATAGTAACGAATCTGGTGCAGAAAAAGAAAAAGGGTAGGTGAGAGGCTTGCAAATGCCTACCCACTGTCTACTTTATCCAGATAGCACTGGCTGGCTCTCTGCAGTGTAGGTATCTACAAAGCAGTATCGATCTCATCAGCTCTGATATTTTAAAACGTAGAATTGCTGAAATATCAAAGTCTAGTGATTTTACATTTAGAAGGCAAAAGAAATTTCAAGACAGTTCCATAATGTTCCTACATGTGAGTTTCCATAACAGAAAACAGTAAAATCATTTTCCAATCATTTACTGCTAGCATTTTCCATGTAATCAAAGCTGTTATGGTTTGTTAAGCAACAGAATTATCTAGTGGGCAGGAGGCTTATGCTGCTCCAAGACCTGCTAGCTATACAAATATGCAAATCACCGAGTATTGTAGACGCTATTAGATAAACATTATCAGGATCTCCAGCAGAAAGTGTCTCTTCCCTGCACCCCTAGAACTGTCTTACTTGATTGGTGCAAAAGTCATTGCAGTTTTGGCTATTACTTTTTTTTTTTTTTTTGAGACAGACTCTCACTCTGTCATGCAGCCTGTAGGGCAGTGGTGCAGTTTTGGCTCACTGCAGCCTCTGCCTCCTAAGTTCAAGTGATCCTCCCACCTCAGCCTCCCAAGTAGCTGGGACTACAGGCATGCACCACCATGCCTGGCTAATTTTTGTGTGTTTAGTAGAGACGAAGTTTCACCATGTTGGCCAGGCTGGTCTCGAACTCCTGACCTCAAGTGATCTGCCTGCTTTGGCATCCCAAAGTGTTGGGATTACAGGCATGAACCACCGTGCCCATTGGCCATTACATTTAATGGCAAAAACTGCAATGACTTTTGCACCAACCTAATAGTTTAGAATGACTCTCTTTGGGAACCAAAGAACTGGACTGTCAAGTTTGGTTTACCCCAAATTCCAAAAATAAGGCAGAAGAGTGATGTCCTCATAGTGGCAAAAATAGAGTCCCTGAGATCTTTTTCACTATGGAAGACACAGGAATAAAAGAAGGACAAGAAAAAAGAAAGGAAAGGAGTTAATTGATACCCAAGGTGGCAAACTCAAGTGGTTCCATGGATTAAGCAAACAATATAAATAATTACATATGTATTCCCAGCACTTTAGGAGGCCGAGGCGGGTGGATCACAAGTTCAGGAGTTCGAGACCATCCTGACCAACATGGTAAAACCCCGTCTGTACTAAAAATACAAAAATTAGCCGGGCATGGTGGCGTGTGCCTGTGATCCCAGCTACTTAGGAGGCTGAGGCAGGAGAATTGCTTGAACCCAGGAGGCGGAGGTTGCAGTAAGCCGAGATCGCACCACTGCACTCCAGCCTAGGCAACAAAGCAAGATTCCATCTCAAAAAAAAAAAAAAAAATATATATATATATATATATATATAAAGAAGTGAAGTGAACCTAGTACAAGGCAATAGGGAGAGGTAGGGACTGTGGAAACCATGCCCAGCCTAACAAGCAGCTGCTGCTCAACTCTAGTTGAAGTTTCCTAAGCCCAGTGTAACCAAGGCTTCCAATTAAGAGAAGCTGGAACTATTTTTTTTTTTTAACTTGAAATATCTCAAATTTTGATTGTTGGCAATCAATTTGATTCAAACATCTGCACATAGAATAGTGTTTATTTGGTATGTTAAAAGACTTCCACAGGTCACATTCAGTTCATAGGTCATAAGTTTGCAGCCTCTAAGAAACGTGAGCAATTTGAAACCAAAAATGGCAGCTGGGTTGAAAGCTTGGAATGGATAATTTACATTGATGCGTTCTTTCATTCTCTGTCCTTGGATAAGGGACAGTGTCATCAGGCCTTTGTACTAATTCCCATCTATGAAAGAAAATAGATCCTTTTTCTCTCCCATTCCATCCAATGTCCTGGAACCTAAAATAACATTTTGTCTTCTCCATCTCTTCCTTCTGATTCTCTTTGTACATACTGAGTGGTGAATGAACTCCATGTGTACTGAGCTAGGCAAGGGTTTATGATCTTTTAGCCTTCTGAGATGGAGATGGATAGATGCACAGAAAATATTCACAGAAGGTAGAAAGCTGTTTTGCAAGATTTCTTGGATAAGCTATAATACAGTTTATTGGTTATTTAAGAGTATGCTTATTGATTAAAGATATTATCCTTACAACAGTCCTGGCGTTTCACTTAAATATATTGGTATTTAGAGAGTGTATCAGTAAGTTTTTACTAAGTAATGATGCAGTAACAAACAACCCCTGAGTCTCGGTGGCTTGCAACAAATATACATTTTTTTTACTCACAGGTTGATTGCATCTCCCCTCTATTTTGTCTTTATTCTGAGACCTGAGCTGAAGTTGCTGCTTGGGCCTGGCTTCAAAGCATTCTCATGCTAGAAGGGAGAAGAGAAAAATTGCATGATGACTTTTAAAGTTTCTGCTCAAAAGTAGCAAACATCACTTCCTCTCACATTTTATTGGCAGCCAAAGCAAATCACATGGCCACGTCTGATGTTGATGAGGTGGGAGAAGGATAATCCTCCCATAGGGAAGAGTAATATTTGGAACCAAAAAAAATCTCCCACAGAGGGTACTATCTCAGGCACTTAGAAATAGAGAAATAAGAACTAACAGGGAGCCAGGTACAGTGGGGCACACCTGTAATCCCAGCACTTTGGGAGCCTGAGGCAGGAGGATCACTTGAGCTCAGGTGTTCAAGACCAGCCTGGGCAATAGAGCAAGACCCCATATCTAAAAAAAAAAAAAAATGTTTCGTTAGCTGGGTGTGGCACGTGCCTGTGGTCACAACTGTTAGGGAGGCTGAGGCAGGAGGATCACTTGAGACCAGGACTGAGCCATGATCATACCACTGCATGCCAACCTGGGTGACAGAGCGTGACTGTCTCCGGGGGGGGAAAAAAAAAAGAGGGAGACTAACAGGGAAGGTCACTAACAGCTATTGTTAGAAAAACAAAGCTAGTCCCCAAAGTCTGTTCTGACCCTGCTAGGGGCCATTGAGGTCATCTGAGTGGTGAGTGGTTAAAAGCATGGTACCTGAAGTCAGACTTCCTGGGTTCAAATCATAGCTCTACCATTTACTATCTGTAAAACCTTGGATACTCAACCCTTTTGTGCCTCAGCTTCCTCTTTTAAGCACACCTACCTCATAGGGCTATTGGGGGGATTCAACGAATGAATATTAGATACAGATGTAGACATAGATATAGATAGACACAGAGAGAGAGACAGAAAGAGAGAGCACTTGGAACAGTATTTGGCACATAGTAAGTATTGGCTATCACTACAGCAATGATGACTGGAAAGCCATCAGTCCAAATGCATCTCAGCTACCTAGATTATTCCAGGTAAGAATCCTGTATTGTGGGAAGGCTAAAACCTGAAGTTCAGCTAATACCTTCTTGGGGATTACTGTGAGAGCAGCTTCTAACAGGATATGACCCAAGAGAGGGATCTGGAGATGGAGAAAACAGAAGTTGATGGACAGGAACCCCCAAAATACCACAAAGAAAGTACGACAAACTAGGTGGCTTCGATGACAGAAATGTATTTTCTCATAATTCTGCAGGCCAGGCTCAAAGTGTTGGCGGGATTGGTTTCTTCTGAGGCCTCTCATCTTGGCTCGTAACTGGCCATCTTCCTCCAGGGTGTTCACATGGTCTTTGTTCTATGTGTCTGTGTCCGAATCTCCTCTTCTTTAAAGGACACCAGTCTTATTGGATTAGGGTCCACCCATGTGCCCTCAATGTACCCTAATTACCTTTTTTTTTTTTTTTCTCAAGTGATTCTCCTGCCTCAGCCTCCCAAGTAGCTGGGATTACAGGCACCTGCCACCACGCCTGGCTAATTTTTATATTTTTAGTAAAGATGGGATTTCACCATGTTGCCCAGGCTGGTCTTGAACTCCTGACCTCAGGTGATCCACCCACCTCAGCCTCCCAAAGTGCTGGAATTACTGGCATGAGCCACCGCGTTCAGCCCCTAGTTACCTCTTTAAAGGTATTATCTCTAAATACAGTCACATTCTGGGATACTGGAGGTTATGGACATAATTCCACCATAACACTCAGTTACACATTAGAATCCCCAAGAGATGCCCAGACCAGGCCCTAGACCAAGAGCATCAGAACTTCTGTGGGTGAAACACAGGGCTCTGACCTTCTTAAAACACCCCAGGGCCTCCTGTGTGTTGCCAAGGTTGGTCAGCACTGGAGGAGCTGGACTTCCACTCAGAGCACTCTTTGGTGGTCCATATTTTGCTGCACCATGCATCTTCATGAATTTCTCCATCATGATCCAGCCGAACTGACCAGGAGAAGAACACTTGCTGACGAAGACGAGAGGGAGAGATGGCCAACATCAAGCATTTGTCTTCCCTCTCCTCCTGATTGATCACTTTATACAATAATACAACTTTTAAAAGGTTGAACCTGAACTGAGGCTGTGACTGTGACACAATTAATCAAACTCTTGAAGAATCATGTTACATTATGTGCTTCAAGCATTGATCCACTTCACTAAAAGTTGGCCTGAAATACAGCCTAGACACAGGATATTGGATCTGTAAGAAACGGCTGGGATGCTGTCAATTGCTTTGTGTCTCTGTGTGATATGTGGTCCTATAGCAGACCAGACCATAAAGCAGGACAAATTCCAATGCATCAGAGAGGACATCATCCAGTCCCCAGCTGGCCTCAAATTGCTAGGAGTGGAACTACAGAGAGGAGAGAGCTGATTACAGCATGTTCCTGAAACCTGCTATCATAATACCTTCATCCACGAGGCTCCCAGTCTCCTTCCCTCTTCTTGAATTGATTCCAGACAATACCAGGATCTCTGACACCATAAAATTTTATCCAGGGAGGCACAAGTTTGGGTCCTCTCTAAATCAAAGTTTTGAAGGACCAAGTGTATCCCCTCTCTACTCTTTTTTTTTTTTTTTTTTTGAGACAGAGTCTTGCCCTGTCACCCAGGCTAAAATGCAATGATATAATCATAGCTCACTGTAGTTTCATTCTCCTGGGCTCAAGTGATCCTCCCACCTCAGCCTCCTGAGTAGCTGGGACTACAATTGTGTGCCACCACATGGGGCTAATTTTTAAATTTTTGTAGAGATGGGGTTTCACTATGCTGCCCAGGCTGGTCTTGAACTCCTGGCCTCAAGCAATCCTCCTACCTTGGTCTCCTAAAGCACTGGGATTACAGGTGTGAGCCACTGCACTGGACCCGCATCCCTCTTGCATCACAGGGCGGCATCAAGCCAATAATAATATCTAGCATCTCTGTGCAGTGCTTTCTAGTTAACCGAGCAGTTAAACATCCCCAAACATTTGAGCCTCACAGAAGCTCCATGAGGTAGGGGAGCCATGATTTCTGATCCCCATTTCTCAGAAAATGAAACTTGCTGGGAAAGGAATGTGAGTTGCCAAGATCATAGAATATGTGGTAAAACTGGAATACAGTACCTAGTTTTAGGACTCAGATCCCAGATCCCATGGCTTTTGGTAACTCCCTGCTCCAGGCAACATCGGAGACCACAAAAGAAATCAGATATTGTACTGGCCCTAGGCAAAATCAGGTAAAGGCAAAGTTCCTTTGATGCTTTGGTCCTCTCCTCCGAATATCCCTCCCACCCTGTGGCGCTCATTGCATCAGCTCACACTTTGACTAGCATCTCTGGGTCCTAAAGTCTCTCTGTCTCTCTGTGTTCTCCTCTTAAAACTACCCTGTCTTAGCTGGCCCGGTAGGAAGAATCAGACGTGCCCTCAAAGCCCAGCTTGACCTAGCTGCATGACCCTGGGCAAGTTACATTTTGCTTTTGTGTTCCCTCCTCTGTGAAATGGATTTTTACTAGAACCTACTTCCTTAGGGTTGAGTGAAAGATTATATGAGTCATGTACATCAAGCACTCTGGACCATGAATCGTGTTTATCAAGTACTTCACAAGGGCGGTTGTTTTTCTTAAAATGATTTATATTTAGGCGTTCATTATCTATAACAGGCATAGTAGCTGACCTTTTGCAGGTCCTGCTATGTAATGCTGTGCATTGACTTGTTCTTATGGTGTTTTCATATATTCTTTCATTGAATTCTCATGTCAACCCTAGAAAACAAGTCCTATTATTACTCCCACTTTACAGATAGAGAAACTGAGACACAAAGAAGTTAACAAGAGCCAGCAAGGGACAGGACCTGGAGTGGAGCCCAGGGAGTCTAACTCCAGAACCAGCACCACCAACTCAGGCACAAAGCTGCAGTTGCAGAGGGGTTGGTGACAAATGTCTACTAGTGCCCCTAGCCATTTGCATTTTTAAAGAAAACTATCTGGTCCCAGCATGGTGACTCACGCCTGTAATCCCAGGACTTTGGGAGGCTGAGGCAGATGAATCACCTGAGGTCAGGAGTTCGAGACCAGCCTGGCCAACATGGCAAAACCCCGTCTCTACTGAAAATTTTTAAAAAAATTAGCCAGGTGTGGTGGCAGACGCCTGTAATCCCAGCTACTTGGGAGGTTGAGGCAGGAGAATCGCTTGAACCTGGGCAGCGGAGGTTGCAGTGAGCTGAGATCGCCTCCACTGCACCCCAGCCTCGGAAACAGAGCAAGACTCCGTCTTAAAAACAAAAACAAAACAAAACTATTGTTTTCTTTTGTTCTTTGTTATTTTCTTCCCTATATACTCCACACTTTAAAAAGTGATGAACCTCATGTTTTAAAATGATAGTGTAAACCCAGTCATTGGCTCCATGTCAGTGTCACTCTCCTTGTCCTCAAGTTGCCTACTGTCTCACTGCAAAGCTAGACATTGTAGACCCTCTCGGAGAAGAGTGTGTGGTGCCAGGGATCCTGGTATTGTCTGTAAAGACTGAAAGGATGAAAGAATTGGAGCACATAGCAAGATGGGATATAATTAAGTGCCCAAGAATGCAGAGCCATCTCTTGAGACTGTAGGAGTACAGCTCTCTTTCCAAACATGGTATTTTCCCTGATGTTTTTTTTTTCCTCCACCAAAAATTTTCCACTTTAATTATGTGGGTTAGGTTAGAGGAGCTCACCTTCGGAACTTTACATACGCAAACAGCTAATCCCTTCCATAAGACACATTTCTGGGAAAGCCCAAAAATAAATGTTTACAGTCTGTACTGGGATAACAGAACCCAGTGGAATTAGAAATGATTTAAGCATTATAGGTCTATGCCCTGAGAAACAATTTTGGGAGAGCTCTCGCCTCTGCATTCTGGAATTCTGGCCTTCATTGTCACAAAGAGTGGAATCACTGGGAATGCTCTCGGGTTAGACGCTTTCCCTGTTTTCCTGCTTTTGCCTTAAACATAAGGAGGATGGTTAATTAAAACCACATTTAAAATATTAAGTCGACTACCTAACGGAATGAAGTTTATTAAAATTGCTAAGCATTAAGTACAGAAACTTAAAATAGCCTGAGCACACTCTCCTTAGCCCATGCCCAAAATATCGGTTGAAAAGAGCCTGAGCACAGACATTGGTGACTGGGCACACACACGCACACACACACACGCACATACACATGCACACACGTACACATGCACACACAGGCGCACACACATGCACACACATCTGCATGCACACACACACACATGCACACACTGTACACATCAATACATTGATATATCAGTAAACAGAATGTATTTCTCAAGTAACCAGCATTTGACAAGCAGAGGGCAAAGAAGATCTCCTAATTAAGGTACTTAGAAGACTGTTACTCCTCCAAATTGTGAAATGGTCTCATACAGGCTCAGAGAAAATAGAGACTGACACTAGATATCACTTCAACTCTGTGTGTGTGTGTGTGAGAGAGAGAGAGAGTGAGAGAGTCTCTGCCACCCAGGCTGGAGTGCAGTGGTGTGATCTGGGCTCACTGCAACCTCCACCTCCCAGGCTCAAGCGATTCTCATGCCTCAGCCTCCTGAGTAGCTGGGATTACAGGAACTCACCACCACGCCCGGTTAATTTTTGTACTTTTAGTAAAGATGGGATTTCGCCGTGTTGGCCAGGCTGGTCTTAAACTCCCGACCTCAAGCAATCCACCTACCTTGGCCTCCCAAAGTGCTGGAATTACAAGCATGCCCCTCCACGCCTGGCTCACTTCAACTCTTTGAGGCTCAGTTTCTCCACCGGTCATCTGGGGTCAGTGGTATCCCCTTTGGAAGAGTGTGGAGAAGGTTTAAGGAGAGACTTAGCACAAAGTAAGTAGGCACTTGTTCAGTGTAATGCCCCTTTCTCCCTAGGATCTCTTTGGGGTTCACCTGATAAAAGATGAGCATTACTCCAACAACCCCATGAGGTGAGTGTTATTATCCCCGTTATATAGATGAGAAACTCTTCCGAAAGGTATTCTCTGATGGTCTCTTCTAATGCTAAGGAATTCCCTTGTTTATATCACAAATGAGTGGGGAATTGATCTGGAGTTCTAGAAATAACCAGGATTTGGGGAACAAGTGGAGAAAGATATTTCAGACAGGATCAGACCGTACATAGGCTTATAAGGGAACAGGGAGTATAAAATGGTAAAAGATCAAAAGAAATGCAATCTTTTTTTTCTTCTCCTCCCATATGGAGTGCTTGAGTATGGGTCAGTCAGCGAATTTGTTCCTGGGCTTATAGTACCTGTCATTTATTAAGTACCCAAGCTGAGGGGCAGTATAGGAAAATGGTTAAGAAAAAGTGCTCTGGAATTGGTCTGCCTGGGTTTGAACTCCTGCCTGTCATTTATAAGCTATGTGACCATGGGGAATTCTTTCAACCTCTCTGAGTACTAGGTTTCATGATTGTTAAATGAAGATAAGAATAGATTCTTCACACGGTTGCTTTGAGAATCAATCAAGTTAATATATGCAGAGCTTTTGCCATGCCTGCACCTGTGAGCATTCAGCACATGGTAATTTGTTGTCGTTGCTGTTTTCATGTGCTTTATATAAATAAAACAAGATTAGGGTGGATTAAGAAATACACCAAATCACCCAAATAGTAACAACTGGTAGAGACAGGATTCTAAAACCCAGCCCCCCTGTATTAGTTAGGAAAGGTTCAGTTATGCTGGGTAACAAACAAGCCCAAAAATTAAGTGATGTGACACAATAAAAGTTCATTCCTTATTCACACAAAATTAATTGCAGTTTTAGAAAACTATCCATCCATTTGCTTAACATTCCAGACGGTTTCACTCTTATCCATATCAACACTAGGGCCCAGGATCACAGTGGCAAGCAAAGAACAGGAAGGTTTTACACCAATAATTAAATGCTTCTACCCAGCAGGGACATACATCACTTCTATTCACATTTCATTGGCCAAACAAGTTACGTGTTCACATCTAATTCAAGGAAAAGAATTACAATCCTTCTGAGGGCATAAAAGTTCAAGAAAATAAGTCATCAACCAGTCTTTTAACTACACTACATGGCACCATTCTGCTTCTGTCTGTGATAGGACCAGCCATTGTCCAACTTTCTCTGCAGCCATTAGTTTCAACAGCCCTTACTGAGGTTCAGGAAAAAGGATCATGGCTTTAAATGAACTAATTAATCAGCAACTGTTCCATAACATCCAGCCTGCACCCTGTTCCTTTCTTGCCTGTCAGCAGTGCTCTGTGGTCAGTGGCGGTCCTCAGTGTGGTCAGTGCCCCAGTCAGCTCGGCTGAGCCCAAAGACTCCCATCTCTGCATCTAGGGGCTCTCTTCTTTCCCCATCCATCACCAGGGCCCAGTGATCGTGCCTGTCGATGCCCAGCTCTCGCTTGATGTCTCAGTTCCGGAACAGAGATGCTCCAGCTGCTACCTGGGAAGGCTCTGGCCCCAAAAATATTTAGTTAGCAGCCATTCAGTTAAGTGGAATTGACTTTTTATCGGCTTTCCTCTGTACGGCTGCCACCAGCGAAGGCTGTTTCCTTCTTCCCTCTTCTCTGCCTGTCAGTTTCCTCCACATTCCTATCGGCAGCCTTTAGCTCTGATCGATACTAACCGCTGTGTAACAGCTCACGCACGACTGCTCTGGTTTGCATCGATCAGACCCTTCTTCCAACAGGTAGTCAGCTATTTGAGGCAATGACTTGAGATAAACACCTACTTTTACTTCAGGCTAATTCATTTCAGGTGGATTTCAAGGAGGCTCTGCACCCCGTCTCTTAGACAAGCTGAAATTGGAGAGTCAAGATCCACGCATTGCATGCTTGAGATCCTAGGAGACCTTTCTTCCTCTCCCTTTTTCTTTTTCTTTCCCTTGTATTTTGTAAGTGCCACTTATAAACAAGATACCAGGACTCTGGACGCTGAAAATGACACTTCAGAAAATGTGTTGGCCATCCATCCCTCTATCCTTTTAATGAGATGCATCCGGGACTGCAGGAAACCAAGGCTGCTGCGGAGGCAGCATTGTTGCTGGGCAACCAAGCATCCTTCTGGCTGCCCCAGAACGAAACTGACAATGTCCTGCAACCCTGGTCCTCTCACCGCCTCAGGGGGTGGTCCTTGAATCCACCCCTATCCTTGCTCCAGGCTCACAAGTGAAATTTACCAGGAGCTGATATTGCAAAATAGATTGCTATTTCGCAATTAATTGCGGTGTGTGGGAGTGGTACGACTTGTTAACATGTACATTGTAACCAAAGAACACACAAGACTGGCTGTGTCCTGCAACCCTGGTCCTCTCACCGCCTCAGGGGGTGGTCCTTGAATCCACCCCTATCCTTGCTCCAGGCTCACAAGTGAAATTTACCAGGAG
>NW_012112697.1:2900528-2928867 GCF_000951035.1 Colobus angolensis palliatus
GAATTTGTTCCTGGGCTTATAGTACCTGTCATTTATTAAGTACCCAAGCTGAGGGGCAGTATAGGAAAATGGTTAAGAAAAAGTGCTCTGGAATTGGTCTGCCTGGGTTTGAACTCCTGCCTGTCATTTATAAGCTATGTGACCATGGGGAATTCTTTCAACCTCTCTGAGTACTAGGTTTCATGATTGTTAAATGAAGATAAGAATAGATTCTTCACACGGTTGCTTTGAGAATCAATCAAGTTAATATATGCAGAGCTTTTGCCATGCCTGCACCTGTGAGCATTCAGCACATGGTAATTTGTTGTCGTTGCTGTTTTCATGTGCTTTATATAAATAAAACAAGATTAGGGTGGATTAAGAAATACACCAAATCACCCAAATAGTAACAACTGGTAGAGACAGGATTCTAAAACCCAGCCCCCCTGTATTAGTTAGGAAAGGTTCAGTTATGCTGGGTAACAAACAAGCCCAAAAATTAAGTGATGTGACACAATAAAAGTTCATTCCTTATTCACACAAAATTAATTGCAGTTTTAGAAAACTATCCATCCATTTGCTTAACATTCCAGACGGTTTCACTCTTATCCATATCAACACTAGGGCCCAGGATCACAGTGGCAAGCAAAGAACAGGAAGGTTTTACACCAATAATTAAATGCTTCTACCCAGCAGGGACATACATCACTTCTATTCACATTTCATTGGCCAAACAAGTTACGTGTTCACATCTAATTCAAGGAAAAGAATTACAATCCTTCTGAGGGCATAAAAGTTCAAGAAAATAAGTCATCAACCAGTCTTTTAACTACACTACATGGCACCATTCTGCTTCTGTCTGTGATAGGACCAGCCATTGTCCAACTTTCTCTGCAGCCATTAGTTTCAACAGCCCTTACTGAGGTTCAGGAAAAAGGATCATGGCTTTAAATGAACTAATTAATCAGCAACTGTTCCATAACATCCAGCCTGCACCCTGTTCCTTTCTTGCCTGTCAGCAGTGCTCTGTGGTCAGTGGCGGTCCTCAGTGTGGTCAGTGCCCCAGTCAGCTCGGCTGAGCCCAAAGACTCCCATCTCTGCATCTAGGGGCTCTCTTCTTTCCCCATCCATCACCAGGGCCCAGTGATCGTGCCTGTCGATGCCCAGCTCTCGCTTGATGTCTCAGTTCCGGAACAGAGATGCTCCAGCTGCTACCTGGGAAGGCTCTGGCCCCAAAAATATTTAGTTAGCAGCCATTCAGTTAAGTGGAATTGACTTTTTATCGGCTTTCCTCTGTACGGCTGCCACCAGCGAAGGCTGTTTCCTTCTTCCCTCTTCTCTGCCTGTCAGTTTCCTCCACATTCCTATCGGCAGCCTTTAGCTCTGATCGATACTAACCGCTGTGTAACAGCTCACGCACGACTGCTCTGGTTTGCATCGATCAGACCCTTCTTCCAACAGGTAGTCAGCTATTTGAGGCAATGACTTGAGATAAACACCTACTTTTACTTCAGGCTAATTCATTTCAGGTGGATTTCAAGGAGGCTCTGCACCCCGTCTCTTAGACAAGCTGAAATTGGAGAGTCAAGATCCACGCATTGCATGCTTGAGATCCTAGGAGACCTTTCTTCCTCTCCCTTTTTCTTTTTCTTTCCCTTGTATTTTGTAAGTGCCACTTATAAACAAGATACCAGGACTCTGGACGCTGAAAATGACACTTCAGAAAATGTGTTGGCCATCCATCCCTCTATCCTTTTAATGAGATGCATCCGGGACTGCAGGAAACCAAGGCTGCTGCGGAGGCAGCATTGTTGCTGGGCAACCAAGCATCCTTCTGGCTGCCCCAGAACGAAACTGACAATGTCCTGCAACCCTGGTCCTCTCACCGCCTCAGGGGGTGGTCCTTGAATCCACCCCTATCCTTGCTCCAGGCTCACAAGTGAAATTTACCAGGAGCTGATATTGCAAAATAGATTGCTATTTCGCAATTGATTGCGGTGTGTGGGAGTGGTACGACTTGTTAACATGTACATTGTAACCAAAGAACACACAAGACTGGCTGACATACACTTTTATTTCCAACTTTTTTCCAACACTTTTTACGCTAAGTGTGGCTGAATGATACATCTGATACTATCACTCACCTATCACCTGGCTCCCAAACCTCCCATCTGTTTCTGTTTCTTCAGCCCCTACTTGACACATCCAGTACTTCAGTTCCCAAGTCCTGTTGTGCTTCCCCTGGCAGCGCAATGCCCTTGTCTCTTCCCTGCATCTAGGTTACTATCATCCTCATTTAAGCCCTCATCACCTAGTGCTTGGACCTCTGCAGTATCCTCTGGCTGACTGCCTGGCTTCCAGTTGCTCCCTGCTTTGTTAGTTTGGCCTTGCACACAGATAAATTTCCTAGTACGCCACTGTGATTCCCTTTCTCTTCTCTGAAGTCCTCAGTGGCTTCCCAGAGCCTCCCAGAATGGAGGACAAATTCCTCCGCCCATCATTCTGGTCCTTGGCTCTCTCCCCAGACTGTCTTTCCCCATCTCCAGCACAAACCCCACACTAGACCGTGTGAATGACTCACTGCTTCCTCTATGTGCATTTTTCAGCTCTGTGCCTAAGAAACAAATGCTGTGTCCCACACCCTCTTTGAAATTGATTCCAATCCTGGCTCCATTACTTATTACTGTGTGACCTTGACTGAGTTATCCAACTTCTGTCTGCCTCAATTTCTCATCTGTGAAGTGGGATAATGTACTGTATTAGGGTTCTCTACAGAGACAGAACTAATGGAATAGATATGTGTGTATATATATGTGTGTATGTTTGTATATATATATATATAGGAGTTTATTAAGTATTAACTCACATGATCACAGCGTCCCACATTAGGCCATCTACAGGCTGAGGAGCAAGGAGAGCCAGTCCAAGTTCCAAAACTGAAGAATCTGGAGTCCAATGTTCCAAGGCAGAAAGCATCCAGTATGGGAGAAAGATGTAGGCTGGGAGGCTAAGCCAGTCTCTCTTTTCACGTTTTTCTGCCTGCTTATATTCTAGCCACACTGGCAGCTGATTAGATGGTGCCCACCCAAATTAAGGGTGGGTCTGCCTTTCCCAGCCCATTAACTCAAATGTGAATCTCCTTCTGCAACACCCTCACAGACACATCCAGGATCAATATTTTGTATCTTTCAATCCAATCAAATTGACACTCAATATTAACCATCACAGTACCTACCCCATAAAGTAGATATGAAGATTAAACAAATTAATGTATGTATGACATCCAGAATAGTAGCTGCACATAGTAGGTTCCATGTCAGTGTTTGCTCTGTTATTTTCTTCAACTCTCCAAGACACAACTCAAAGCAGACCTCCTCCATAAATATTCTGCAGGTCGCCCTAGCAAAAAAAAAAAAAAAAAAAAAATACTCAATTCCTCTTCTGCCACCCATAGCTCTTGGTTTCTTCTGATAATATAATAATATTACAGCAAAAAGTGATTGGGTGCTAGGTACATGATCAGTGCTTTCCTATGCATTATTGCTTTTAAATCCGTGAACTGGATACCTTCCATTTGCCCCAGATCTACTCTCCCACCTTCTCCACCTTGCTTTTTGCCACAGGAGGCTGATCTGAAGCCCAGTGGCTTCCAGTTGGATTTGGCCAAGGACGATCACTGGCAAAAACAGGCAAGAGGAAGAAGTTAGATCAGAGTTTGTATTCTCCCAGCCCCCTCCCAGCCATGTCACTGCAGAACAGACTCATTTCTCAACACAAGGTTATGGGTCCTGTTAAGCAGCCCTCTTGACCCTGCTGCTCTGTCCTCAGCTTCTCATCACCATGCCCTGTCCTTGCTTCCCACCTGAGTGCTATCATAACCCCAGGGCACTACACCCTCTCTTGTGTTTCCCTGAACCCTGACCACATCTTTGTAGATGTAGTAGTCCCTGTATAAACTCTCCTCAAGTTATCCTAATACAGGTGTGTGACCCTGGCCGACACAGTTCTCCTTACAACTCTGCAAAGCATGTACTGTCACTGTTACCATTGTTACCAAAGTTGTCCAAGATTATATCCGAGTGGCAGGACTGAACCTGCCTGGCTTCAAAGCCCACACTCTGAATCGCTCTAGGGTATGGTCTGAATGTTGAAACCTAACCCTCAGTGTGATGATATCAGGAGGTGGGGACTTTGGGAAGTGATAAGGTCATAGAGGTGGAGCTCTCATGAATGAATGGAATTACTGATCTTATAAAAGAGACCCAGAGAGCTAGCTTGCCCCTTCCACCACATGAAGACACAGTAAGGAGACACCGTCTGTGAACCAGAAAGCAGGTCCTCACCAGACACCAGATCTGCCATCCTCAACGCCTTGATCTTGGACTTCCCAGCCTCCAGAACTGGGACGAATATATTTCTGCTGCTTAAAAGCTACCCAGTTTGTGGTATTTTGTTATGGCAGCCTGAACAGGCCAAAACACACTGTTATAATAGCTCTCCTATACAAGGTTGTAAGGTGGTTATTTCTGCATGGATTTTTCCACCTGTGACTCAGACTGTATTAGTAGGTTGGTTGGTTGGTTTTGCCATCTGTCTTAGTCCATCTGTACTGCTATAACAAAACACCACAGACTGGGTAACTTATAAACAATAGAAATGTATTTCTCACAGTTTTGGAGCCTGAGAAGTTCAAGATCAATGTATTGGCAAATTTGGTATCTCGTGAAGTCCCGTTCCTCATAAATGGCATCTTCTTGCTGTGTCTTCATATTGCAGAAGGGGCAAACAAGCTCCCCCAGGCCTCTTCTATAAGGGCACAAATCCCATTCAGGACTTGTGCCATTAGATTATAATCTAATCACTTCCCAAAGTCCCTACCTCTTAATGCCCCTAAATTGGGGATTAGGTTTCAACATATTAATTTCCAAGCAACACAAACATTGAGACCATAGCACCATATTTTTTAAATATCCAAAACTTAAGAGGCTTAAAATAACAATCATTAATTAGCTCACCATCCTAGAAGGTGGCAGTTTGGGTTGGGCTTAGCTGGGAAGTTCTTCTGCTGAGTTCACCTGAACTTGTGTATGTGGCTACAGTCACATGAGGACTGTCTGAGACCTGGTAGTCCCAGATGGTGTCACTTATGTGCCTAGAACCTTGGAGGGATCCACAAGGGTGACCAGGATATGTGTCTCTGGTAAGCCAGTCTAGACTTCTTCACATGATGGCTGGATTCCAAAAATAGCAAAAGAGAGCAAACCCCCCTGTGCAAGCACTTGTCAAGCTTCTGCTTGCATTAGGTGTCCTGATGTCCCGTGAGTAGTATAACCCAGATTCAAGGGCTGGTGAAACTGACTCCACCTCTTGGTGGGAGAAGCTGCAAAATACTGCAGCCATTTTTTTTTTTTTTTTTTAATGTACCACGTGGGACACTCCTTTCCGGAAAGATCTATGCCTTGACAACTTCACATCCTGTATCCTCATAACCCAAGTCAGAAAAGCAATGTGGGGGATGGCCCTGTGTTTTAGAGGGTGGGGAGTGTCCTCTTTATAGCTTGGTGAACATCTGACACTCTTCCTGCCTGTTACCACCAGACTGAAAATAATCCTGAAAGGGAAGTCTCTTAAAATGTAGCATGAGGGAGTGGAATTTTTTTTTTAATTAGGCATCAGCCACATTTTTAAAAGAATCTTTTATTTTCTTCAGTTGCCTCTCCCTTGTTATACATTTTAACTCCACCCAGCAGCCGACCACATCCAGCCTGGGCTCTCCTTCTCGCTGCTCCACACCAGTGTTTGCTTGGCAGCAGTGCTCAGCTCCCAGGGCCACGGAAAGCTGAGGGAGAAGTCGTGCTTCCTGCTCTCCTCACTTCTTGTTTTCTTTCCTCTGCTCCTTCTGGGGCTCACCCTTAACTGCTCACTCCTGCTCTGTGGCCTTCCAATGCCCCACTAAGGACAGGATGCTAGGAAGGGCTGGACAGTTTGTCTATAGGGAATCCCCTGATGGCCCCCCAAGTGGGGCACTGCACCCCATGGTGGCCTAGAGACACAGCCAGAAGACTTGACCTCCAGGAAGCCCCAAGACAGAAAACAAATCCTAAAAGTAGTTATAGGTGGCCAGGCACGGTGGCTCACACCTGTAATCTAGCATTTTGAGAGGCCAAGGCAGGCAGATCACTTGAGGTCAGGAGTTTGAGGCCAGCCTGGCCAACATGACGAAACCCTGTCTCTACTAAAAAAAAATAGCCAGGCATGGTGGCATGCACCTGTAGTTACAGCTGTTCAGGAGGCTGAAGCATGAGAATCACTTGAACTCAGGAGGCAGAGGTTGCAGTGAGCTGAATTATATTTAAAGATACTTGTGAACTTGATGTGGCTATCCATTAATTAATTTCACAAGCATGGATAGAGTACCTACCATGTGCCAGGCCGTGGAAATATAAAATATAGTTCCTGCCCCTGAGAAACGTATGGTCTTAGTGGGGAGAGAGACACACGAAGACAATAGGAATTAATACTCATGAATAATAATATTCATGAAGAGAATACAATTAATATGAATAGGTTGGAGCAAAAGTAACTGCAGTTTTCTCCTTCAAAAGTAATGGTGAAAACCACAATTATGGCCAGGCGCAGTGGCTCACGCCTGTAATCCCAGCACTTTGGGAGGCCGAGGTGGGCAGATCACGAGATCAGGAGATCCAGATCATCCTGGCTAACACGGTGAAACCCCGTCTCTATTGAAAACACAAAAAATTAGCCGGGCGAGGTGACGGGCGCCTGTAGGCCCAGCTACTCAGGAGCCTGAGGCAGGAGAATGGCGTGAACCCTGGAGGTGGAGCTTGCAGTGAGCCGAGATTGAGCCATTGCACTCTAGCCTGGGGTGACGGAGCAATACTCCATCTCAAAAAAAAAAAAGAAAAAGAAAACTGCAATTACTTCTGCACCAACCTAGTAAGTCCTATGTAAGAATAGATCATGAAAGATGTTAGAAGGCCGCTGTGCCTAGCCTGAGTGATTGGGAAAACTGTTCTCAAGGAGATGCTGTCTGATATGGTCTAGCCCAAAGATGTCCAGTAGAAACATAGTAGAAGCCATGTGTGTAATTTTAAATGTTCCAGTAGCCATAATTTAAAAAGTAAAAACAAACAGGTGAAAATAATCTTCAAATATTTTATTTGACCCAATATATCCAAAATATTACCATTTCATTATGCAATAATGTAAAAGTTATTAATAAGATATTATACATTCTTTTTATTGTACTACATCTTTGAAAGCCAGTGCATATTTTATACTTACATTACATCTCAATTTGGATGCCAAATTTTCAACTGTTAAAGTAAAATGTAGTCCTTTTTACTTTATAAAAGCTGTGTTTAACGGAAACATATATTGCTTTGATTTAAAATTTGTAATTTAAATTATTTGAAATGAAATAAAGTAGAAAATTCAGTTCCTCACTGGCAGTAGCCGCTTTTTTTTTTTTTTTTTTTTTTGAGACGGAATCTCGCTCTGTCACCCAGGCTGGAGTGCAGTGGCTGGATCTCAGCTCACTGCAAGCTCCACCTCCCAGTTTTAGGCCATTCTCCTGTCTCAGCCTCCCCAGTAGCTGGGACTACAGGCGCCCGCCACCTTGCCCGGCTGGTTTTTTTTGTATTTTTTAGTAGAGACGGGGTTTCACCGTGTTGGCCAGGATGGTCTCGATCTCCTGACCTTGTGATCCGCCCATCTCGGCCTCCCAAAGTGCTGGGATTACAGGCTTGAGCTACCGTGCCCGGCCAGTAGCCGCATTTCAAGTAATCCATAGCCACGAATGGCTAGCAGCTGCCATATTAGAGAGTGGAGGCTTAAGTGGATAAATAGATGTAAAACAAAGAAAGTAGAGAGGATAGGGGACCAGCACGGTGGCTCACACCTGTAATCCCAGCACTTTGGGAGGCTGAGGTGGGTGGATCACGAGGTCAGGAGATCGAGACCATCATGGCTAACATGGTGAAACCCCATCTCTATTAAAAATACAAAAAAAATTAACCTGGCGTGGTGGCGGGCGCCTGTAATCCCAGCTACTTGGGAGGCCAAGGCAGGAGAATGGCATGAACCCGGGAAACGGAGCTTGCAGTGAGCCAAGATCGCACCACTGTGCTCCATCCTGGGTGACAGAAAGAGAGTCCGTCTCAAAAGAAAAAAAAAAAAGTAGAGAGGATAGGGCAGAAAAACAAAAAAAAAAACAATATGAAGAAAGGCACATGAAGAAAGGTATGGAATTTGGCCAGGCACAGCGGCTCATGCCTGTAATCCCAGAACTTTGGGAGGCCAAGATGAAAGGATCACTTGAGCTCAGGAGTTTGAGAGTAGCCTGGGCAATGGAGTGAGACCCTGTCTCTACAAAAAAATAAAAATATAAAAAATTAGTGGCGTATGGTTGCATGTGCCTGTAGTCCCAGCTACTCAGGAGGCTGAAGCAGGAGGATCATTTGAACCTGGGAGTTTGAGGCTGCAATGAGCTATGATTGCACCACTTATGTGCACTCCAGCCTGGGCGACAGAGCAAGACTGTCTCTAACAACAATAACAACAACAACAACAATAGTATGGAATGTGGAACTCTAAGCAGCTTAATATTACTGTGATTCAAGGGGCAGGCCTAGAAATGGGAAATGAGCCAAGGGTGGTGAAGGGATAGATCAGAGACAGTCAGAAAGAGCCTTGGGTGTGAAAAAAGCAAGCAAAAAAAAAAAAACAAATATGAACTGTATGTTTCACTTAGTATGGGTGAAATTGAGCACAGAGGGACTTTCAGGAGTAGACCCCTGGCTGGAGCCACTAAAACCCACTGTGAATGAATTCAGCCTCCTGGAGGCCTAGGACAGAGGCTCTGCAATTCCACATCTGGGATAAGCAAGCTCAGCCTCAAGCAAAACAAAGGTTTTGTTTGTTTGTTGTAAATAGCCTGGGAAACAGCAAACCCCGTCCTAAAAATATATATATAAATAAAAAATATAAACCTTGCAAGGTGTTGCATGCCTGTAGTCCCAGCTACTCAGGAGGCCAAAGCTGGCCACTTGAACTCAAGAGTTCAAGGCTGCAGAAATATGATCACACTACTGCATTCCAGCCTGGGTGATAGAGCAAGACCCCATTTCTAAAAGATGTAAACTAAAATACATGAAGTTTATATTTCCTATGATGTAACTATTAGAAATCAACTCAAACAGATCTCAGTAAGGATGCCTATTGGCTCACATGGAACATGGCAGAGGTAAAGCAGGCCACACGGCTGGTTGGTCCAAGTACTCAGGAGTATAATGAGGGGCCCAGAGCCCTTCTTCCTCTCTACCCCATCATCCACAGTGTTGCCCTCATCCTAAGGCCTGCACCCCTTGGAGTCACAGTGTGGCTGCCAGCTTAGTGTGGAACCCCATGGTAGAAAGTGCTTCTGGGCCGGGTGTGGTGGCTTATGCCTGTAATCCCAGAACTTTGGGAGGCTGCGGTGGGAGGATCACTTGAATCCAGAAGTTTGAGAACAGCCTGGACAACATAGTGGGGCCCCATCTGTACAAAAATTGTTTTAAAATTTAGCTAGGCATAGTGGCATGCACCTGTGGTCCCCACCACTCAGGAGGCTGAGGTAGGAGGATCACTTGAGCACAGGAGGTTGAGGCTGCAGTGAGCCATGATCGCACCACTGCACTGCAGCCTGGGCTACAAACTCGCTTTGTAGTCTCAAAAAAATAAAAATAAAAGAATTTTAAAAAGAGAGTGTTTCTGCACTGTCATTTCAAGTAGGATCCTGAAATTTACCTGATAGGACCATCCCAAGACACAGTGCCCACTCTGAAAGGAGTGACTGTAATCAGGGAAATAAAAGGTGCTGCCTGGCTCAAGTTATTCAGGGCTTTCAGCTGGAATAAGCAACAAATTCCGTGGGCTGCATGGGGATATAATTACCTGAAGGAAAATCTGGATACTGCTAAAGTGGAGGATAGTTACATGGGTGCTGGGTAGCAACCAACAAATGTCAAGTACTGTGCACCCCTTTGGCTAGTCAACATGTGCTCATACCTATCTTCCACAGAAACACTCTTACAAATGCCCATACCCATATAAAAATGCATGCAACTCAAACGCAAGAGCCCAGAGGCTTGTATAATTACTACACCCTGTGAAATTTCTCTTCTTGAAATTCACAGGTAACTCCTAGTGGTCCAGTGACCTGTGATTAAATAAGTTATCTACCCCCAATACACCCAATACAGTGAAGAAAGAATGGGAGGTATACAATAAAAACTTTGGGAAGATGGGAAGTTGCACATATCGTATCCTAAGAACAAAAAATAGGCCAGGCATGGTGGCTCACACCTGTAATCCCAGCACTTTGGGAGGTGGGGCAGGTGGATCACCTGAGGTCAAGAGTTCAAGACCAGCCTGGCCAACATGATGAAACCCCATCTCTACTAAATTTACAAAAATTAGCCAGGCATGATGGCACACATCTATAATTCCAGCTACTCAGGAGGCTGAGGCATGAGAATCGCTTGAACCCGGGAGTCAGAGGTTGCAGTGAACCGAAATTGTGCCACTGCACTCCAACCTGGTAACAGAGTGAGACCCTGTCTCAACAACAACAAAAAAACTAAGAACAAAATATAATTAAGACATCTGGCAATAGAGAGAATTATTGGTATCTAATATAGACCACAGAGGGTCGTCTTTGTCCATCTGTCCTCCATTGGCATGTCTGAGGAAGGCATTGGGAACATGCGTTCTCTGAAGACTGTAGTGGTTTAGCAGCTCACTACCTTTGGTGTGAGTTTGGGTGTGTTATGGCCATAACAAACAACTCTGGACTGGATGGCTTATAAACAACAGAAATGTCTCTCTCATGGTTCTGGAGGCTGGAAGGTCCAAGATCGAGGCACTAGCAGATTTGGTTTCTAGTGAGGGCTCACTTCCTGGTTCGTAGACAGTCATCTTTTCTGTGTCCTCATATGGTAGAATGGGTGAGGGAGCTCTCTCAGGCCTTGTTTATAAGGACACTAATCCTATTTGTGAGGGTTCCACCCTCATGACCTAATGACCTCCCAAAGGACTCACCTTCAAATACCATCATATTAGGGGTTAGGATTTTAACATGTGAATTTAGGTGGGGACACAATCTCTAGCCAATAGGGGCTAGAGATTGACCGAAAGTATGCCTAACAATTTAAATAATTGCAGACTATTGTTAACCTTTATTGCCATTTCTTTGCAATACACATCCCCTAAAAAACTAATAGGCTTTTCATATTTTTGCCTCTAGACAACTCCACTGGGCTGAAACCACAGCCAGAGGTTTTGTTTGATCATGTGTTTTCAACCTGGAAATTTCTACTTTCTGGTCCCAAATGTCTATGCTTCACCTGTCTACTAGTTTTCAAATTTTTTGGCCATGACCCATAATGGGAAATGAGTTTACTTCATGACCTAGTATATAATTAAGCATGTGCATATTGATATGTATTTATGTATAACTAAATCATAAGTTTTACACAACAGTATTTATGGTCACTACCTGTGCTACATGCTAATATTTCCTATTCCGTTGAAAGAGGAAGGAAGGAAAGAAGGGAAGGAGGGAAGAAGGAAGGAAAGAGGGAAGGAAAGAAGGGAAAAGAAATGAAAAACAAGCCAGTAACAATCCACCAAATTGAGTTTACAGTCCACTAATGTGTCATATCCAGAGTTTGAAGCACTACCTTTAGTTCAGGCCTAGTGTGTGGCCTCTTCCTTCATTTTAGCCTCTGCTTTGTAGGAAATAAAGACAATAGCCTTGGGTAGGCAGATTCTTATTTCTTCATGCCCTCAGACTGTTCCCAGACACTTCACAAAGCACATGCATCCCCCTTACTTAGACAGACAATGTTCACCGGGACAAGCCGGGAGACAGCCTAGGAAGAGGCAGGCCAGGCTTTTTCTGTGTTCTCATCTCATCTTTACTCACCCAGAACCCTCCCTGTTTCTGGGTGAGTAAACTGGGTTTGAGATAGAAAAATGTGGATTTTCCAGCCCTGCAGGACCCAGGGTTAGGACTTTGGGTCATTTAAATTACAGGCCACAGGTGGAAAGAACCTCTCTTAGCCAACCAGAGTCCTTTGACTTCTTGCTGGAAAACAGAGTGCCTTCAGCCTGCCTCCCAAAGTGCTTCATTGAAGGCTGCTGGAAGAAGCCAACCCACTCCAACATCCTGAATGCTTTCTACTAAGCTAAGCTTTGATAGGTACATGGTCTGCATCCCCAGGTACAAAAAGTGGCAGTTTCATCCTCAGCATAATGGAGGCCTCCAGCTTCCCAACCTGAAGTCTGGCACCCTCCCCAGCCACTCCTGGCCTTCTCCACTTGCAGTTCCACAATGTAAGGAGTGTTTGTTACACACTTCTGGTCAAACTCTCATTCCTCCTCTTGAGAACGAGCCTCTCTTCTCCAAGCCCTCCTTGTCCTAAGGAAAATGCCTGTGAGTGAGTAACTGCCAGCAAATCCCCATTAATGACATAGTCCGAATTTTCAAGGGACACTCCCCAGCCACCCACCCATTCAACCTGGCTCTGGAGTATCTGGATTTCAGCCGGGAAGACTCTTGAAGGTAGGAACAGTTTTCAAGACCCAAAGGGCATAAGCACTAAAGGCAGAATGAAGCAGTGGAAGCACAGAGCAACTTTTTTGTTTGCTTGTTTGTTTGTTTGAGACTGAGTTTCACTCTTGTTGCCCAGGCTGGAGTGCAATGGCACGATCTCTGCTCACCGCAACCTCCACCTCCCGGGTTCAAGCAATTCTCCTGCCTCAGCCTCCTGAGTAGCTGGGATTACAGGCATGCATCACCACGCCTGGTTAATTTTGTATTTTAGTAGGGACGGGATTTTTCCATGATGTTGGTCAGGCTGGTCTCGAACTCCTCACCTCAGATGATCTGCTCTCTTTGCCTCCCAAAATACTGGGATTACAGGCGTGAGCCACCGCGCCTGGCCAGAGCAACCTTTTAGAACCAGGCAACCCTGGACTTGATTAGTGGCTTCATCACAAACAATGTGAACTTGAACAAGTTATCTCACTAAGCTTCAGTTTCCTTGTCTGTGAAACTGTCTATAGCAGTGCCTCCTATAATTGTGAGGGCCAAATGAAAGACGTCAAGCATCTAGCCCTATGCCTGCCCTTGAGGAGGTGCCCAAAAAAAGTTGCTATCTGGTTCTGGAAGCAAGGAGATGCTAGAAGGTGGGAGATGCTGAAGGAAGCCAAGTACGGATGCTGGACTCTTGAGAGAGGGTCTCACTCTGTCACCCTGGCTGGAATGCAGTGGCATGATCCCGGTTCACTGCAGCCTCGACCTCCCAGGTTCAAGCAATCCTCCCCACCTCAGCTTCCCAAATAGCTGGAACTATAGGCACATGCCACCACACCCAGCTAATTTTTGTATTAGTATTATTATTATTTGTTGTAGAAACAGGGTCTCATTATGTTGTCCAGGCTGGTCTCAAACTCCTAGACTCAAGTGAGCCTCCTGCCTAAGCCTCCCAAAGTGCTGGGATTACAGGCATGAGCCACGGCGCCTGGCCTGGACCCCATAATCTTGGGGCAGTGATAGATCTTGGATCCCTGGAGTCAGACTTAATGATCTCCCGCAAGGCACCAACTCAGCAGCATCTGCTGAGACTTGGAGATGAGGGGCAGCCAGGATCAGGGTCTGGTTTCTCCAGCAGTTGGTCCTGAACTTCAAGACATTGGCTCCCCCAAGAATTGCTGGTGGCCGACAAAGAAGGCCTAGGGAGAAGCTGAAGAGAGCTACTTCTATGACAGTAGACTCTTGAGGAATTACTGTAGAAGGGCCTAGCCTCCCAGGGTAGAAATCATAATCAACTAGGCATGGTGGCATGCGCCTGTAGTCCCTACTGCTTGGGAGGCTGAGGTGGAAGGATTTCTTGAGCCCAGGAGTTTGAGACCAGCCTGAGCAACACAGCAAGATCCCATCTCTTTAAAAACAAATGAAAATTAGGAAATAGCAGTAGTCCTTTGCTTGTGAGTTGACCTTGTGATCAAAGACAAGCTGACCATTCACGCGGTGGCAAAACTTATTTCCTTGCAGAAAACTGCTAGTTTTCCCATTTTATTTTATTTTACTTTACGTTTTTTTGAGACAGGGTCTCACTGTGTCGCCTAGGCTGGAGTGCAGTGACGCGATCATGGCTCACTACAGCCTCGACCTCCTGGGCTCAACGGATCCTCCCAGCTCACCCTCCTGAGTAGCTGGGACTACAGGCATGTGCCACCATGCCTGGCTAGTTTTTAAATCTTTTCCATAGAGACGGAGGTCTCACTGTGTTGCCCAGGCTGGTCTTAAACTCCTGGCCTCAAGTGATCCTCTCACCTTGGCCTCCCAAAGTGCTGGGATTACAGGCATGAACCACCATGCCTGACAGTTTACCAAATTTCTGATAGCAACCTAAGAGATGATTAATAAAGAATATTAAAAATGTAACTTTAGTTAAGAAAAGTCCAACTTACCTTCAACCATAGTATGAGACCATCACCAAATAGCCTCAGAAAATGAGTAACATACACGCAAAATCCACTCCCTTGAAAGTTTACAGCCAGACACGGTGGCTCACACCTGAATCCCAACACTTTGGGAGGCTGAGGTGGGAGGGTCAGGCACGGTGGCTCATGCCTGTAATCTCAGCACTTTGGGAGGCCGAGGCGGGTGGATCACGAGGTCAGGAGATCGAGACCATCCTGGCTAACACGGTGAAACCCCATCCCTACTAAAAATACAAAAAAATTAGCCGGACATGGTAGTGGGCACCTGTAGTCCCAGCTACTCAGGGAGGCTGAGGCAGGAGAATGGCTTGAACCAGGAAGGCGGAGCTTGCAGTGAGCCGAGATTGCACCACTGCACTCCAGCCTGGGTGACAGAGCAAGACTCCATCTCAAAAAAAAAAAAAAAAAGTTTCCAAAAAAGAGTCTCGGTCATGGGAAAAACTATTTGTTTTAACCTTCTACCCTTGAAATGTAGAAACAGACACATGGTACCCCATTAGTAGGAACCAAGACCCGCCGTCCATGTTTAATTCCACTTTCTCGTATCTCTTCTAGAACATTCCTTCCTGTGCATTTGTTGTTGGCATTCACCTCCTTGCCTCTTCCCAGTAGCTCATGTAGTGGGTGTATGAGATTATAGCCCATGGAATTCTTGCGTAATTGTAATTACTCACATTAAAGCAAGGCCTCGAAGGATGCCTCATTCTCCAGGCTGTCATGTGGACATGGGTGTGGATAGACGTGGGCTGTATTTATCGTGGCCTGTGATTTTTAATTTCTTGGAGGCAGCTTTATGAAAGCTGGCAGGAGTTTTTGTACTTCCTCGGGCCTTTTGCTAATCCTCAACGACAACTTGTTCTTAATTTCCCAGGCCAGTTTATTGACCTCCGGGACGTGGTGAAAGATCTTATATTGTTCCTTCCTAGGAATATAAAATGCCTCCTTCCTCCCTTCGCTTCCTCTGGCAGCTTCTCCACCTCCTTGCCTGGTTCTGTCTCCCCGTCTCTTTCTCCAGGCCTCTTGCCCTCCTCTCTTGCTCTCCTTCTTTCTGACCTTCTCTTTCTCTAACTCCTCTTCTCTCCTCCTCCTCTCATTCCCTCTTTCTTTCTCATATTCTCTCTCTCCTTTCTCCCAAAGACTAATCCAGCTAGTTTGCTGGATCCTAGGGAAAATCCCTAAGACATTAGGGATTTTCAAAGTTTGTCCAAAGAGCCAAAGTTTGTCCTGTGAACCAAGGCGCAGGGCTGCTGTGGGTGCTGGGTCCAAAGTGTGCAGGATAACTCTAGGGCGCACCTGGTTCCACTGGGACTGCGTAGCCGCTCACCTGGTCAGCCAGGCCCCAGGGGCAGCAGCTGGGACCCTCCTGCCTGGATGCAGAGGAAGGTGGGTGGGGTCTGGGCTGCTTCTCTCTGCCCTTCACTAACTTCCCCCTTTCTTAGTCTACTGGGGGAAAACACTTACTTTTTTTTTGTTTGTTTTTTGTTTTGTGAGATGGAGTCTCTGTCACCCAGGCTGGAGCGCAGTGGCACAATCTCAGCTCACTGCAACCTCTGCCTCCCGGGTTCAAGTGATTCTCCCACCTCAGTAGCCTCCCGAGTAGCTGGGATTACAGGCGTGTGTCACCACGCCCAGCTAATTTTTGTATTTTTAGTAGAGACGGGATTTCACCACATTGCCCAAGCTGGTCTCGAACTCCTGACCTCAGGTGATCCACCCACCTCAGCCTCCCAAACCTGGGATACAGGTGTGAGCCACTGGGTTCAGCCTTTTTAAAATTTTTAAAAATCCTTCCTGCCTGGCTTTGTTGTCATCCTTTTAATTGATGAGACGGGGACTTCCAAAGCACCTTGCCTTCCAGGCCCTGCACTTCTTCCCTTCCTTTCGTTTTTCTCTGTCTTCCTATTTTGTCGACTCCTCTGTAGGCTCCTGCTTGGGGTTCTGCCTCTCTTTCTCTCGTTATCCCACCCCTCTCTTCCTCTCTGTCTTCCCTCTTTCTCTCCCTCTTATCCCTCTTGAGCTCGGGTACTATGGGCAGACAGGAGCAGAGAGAAATGGAAAACTCTGGAGAGAAGTTTGTCCAGCGTGCCCGGGGCATCCCCCCAGGTGTTTTCTAGAGCACCCCCAGAAAAGGAGGAAAAGGACTATGAAGCACCAAACCCACCAGTGTGAGACTCTACAACTGCAAACCTGGGCCCCGCCCACCAAAGCGCTTCTTGGTAGAGGACAGCTTTGGAGTCAGAAAGGACTAAGTTTGAATCCAGGTTCCTTGAGAACTTACACGAATTTGTTAAACCTCGGTTTTCCCATCCATAAAATGGGGACAAGAAATGCTTCTTGGAGTTTCAAAAACTAAATGAAATAGCATATGCGGCAGGGGTTTAGAATGTGTTAGGTACACGGCGAATTCCCTCCTTCCTTCCTTCCTTCCTTCCTTCCTTCCTTCCTTCCTTCCTTCCTTCCTTCCTTCCTTCCTTCCTTCCTTCCTTCCTTCCTTCTTCCCTCCCTCCCTCCCTCCTTCTTTTCTTTTCTTCTCTTTTCTTTTTTTTCTTTCTTTTCCTTTCCTTTCTTTCTTCCTTTCTCCTTCCTTCCTTCCTCTCTTTCTTTCTCTTTTTCTTTCTTTCTTCCCTCCCTCCCACCCTCCCTCCCTCACAGAGAATATGGAATCTGCAAAGACTTAGGATAAACAGCAAAGCTTGACAGCTGAAACATAAGAGAGTGTAGAGTTCCGTTTATTCCTTTCTGAATGGGTTGGTGCAATTTCCTATAGATGGTAAGAGCCCCTAGGTCAACTTTTATTCTGTGTATGCTGTGTAACTGCATTTGAATCTTTAATGTTTAAATAGTGGCTGCTTCCCCTAAGCTAGCATGATTGTTAGACCTCACATTAGTGTGTTTATCTATTTTTAATTTCACTAGCAATGTGTGAAAGCATTCTCAAGGGAAAAAACAAAAACAAAATCAAATAGGATAATAGAAAAATGCTGGCTGGGTGCAGTGGCTCACGCCTGTAATCCCAGCTCTTTGGAAGGCCGAGGCAGGCAGATCACTTGAGGCCAGGAGTTTGAGACCAGCCTGGCCAACATGGCGAAACCCCGTCTCTACTAAAAATACAAAAATTAGCCAGGCATGGTAGCAGGCGCCTATAATCCCAGCTACTTGCAAGGGTGAGGCAGGAGAATCGCTTGAACCCTGGAGGCAGAGGTTGCAGTGAGCTGAGATCGTGCCACTGCTCTCCAGCCTGGGTGAGAGGGTGAGACTCTGTCTCAAAAAAAAAAGAAAAGAAAAATGCCCCTTGGCTATCCCAGAAATCCTAACTCTGTCCCCAGAGGTAACAACAGCTTGGTGTATGTCCTTTTCCATTTTTATTCATATGGATATATGTACATGCAGAAATGCATAGGTTTATCTTGTGATTGTAAACATAAAATGCAGCCAGGTGCGGTGGCTCGTGCCTGTAATCCCAGCACTTTGGGAGGCCGAGGAGGGCAGATCACGAGGTTAGGAGTTTCGAGACCAGCCTGACCAACATGGTAAAACCCCATCTCTACTAAAAATACAAAAATTAGCCGGGCGTGGTGGCGCACACCTGTACTCCCAGCTACTCAGGAGCCTGGGGCAGGAGCATCGCTTAAACTCGGGAGCCAGAGGTTGCAGTAAGCCAAGATTGTGCCACTGCACTCCAGCCTGGGCAACAAAGTGAGACTCCATCTCAAAAACAACAACAACAACAAAAAACATGAAATCATACAATGCATCCTTACTGTTATTATTCTGCAACTTGGTCATTTGTTTCTTTATTAGTTTAACATGCTAGTCCAGGCACAGTGAATCCCAGCAATTTGGGAGGCCAAAGCAGACGGATCACTTGAGCCCAGAACTTCAAGACCAGCCTGGCCAACAGTGGGGGACCCCATGTCTACAAAGACAAAAAAATTAGCTGGCTGTGGTGATACGCACCTGTAGTCCCAGCTACTCGGGAGGCTGGGGTGGAAGGATCATTTGGACCCAGAAGGTTGAGGCTGAGCTATGATTGAGCCACAGTACTCTAGCATGGGTGACAGAGTAAGACCGTCTCCAAAAAACCTGTGACAAAATACAAAGAATTAGTGAACCTGTGTAAAGAGTGTATGGAAATTTTAGGAGTGTTTTTTGTAATTTTTCTTAAAACTTGAATTCTTTATGTTTTTTAAATTACATAATAAATACAATGTCGTGTCAGGGAAATTCAAGTTAAAATATCACTGACATATCTTTTATTACAATTGAATTGTCACAAACAAAATTATACTATCCAAGGACCAAGGAAACGGCATCCTCAGATACTACTGTTTGGTGTGCAAATAGATACAACCTGTTTGAATGTATCCTGCTGAGATACTTGCACAAGTACATGAGAAAATGTATAAGGATTTTTAGGATTTAAAAGTAAACAAAACAAATGAAACTCTTTTTTTTTTTTTTTTTTTGGAGACAGTCTCGCTCTGTTGCCCAGGCTAGAGTACAGTGGTGCGATCTCGGCTCCCCTGCAAGCTCTGCTTTCTGGGTTCACGCCATTCTCCTACCTCAGCCTTCAGAGTAGCTGGGACTACAGGCACCTGCCACCATGCCCAGCTAATTTTTTGTATTTTTAGTAGAGATGGGGTTTCACCGTGTTAGCTAGGATGGTCTCAATCTCCTGACCTCGTGATCTGCCCGTCTCGGCCTCCCAAAGTGCTGGGATTATAGGCATGAGCCACCACGCCCGGCCCAAATGAAACTCTTTAATGCCATTTCATTTGTTTTGTTTGCTTTTAAAAGTTTTTAATATGAAAAAGTGTTTTTTTTCTCTCTCTCTCTTTTTGAGACCAAGTCTCACTCTGTTGCCCAGTCTGGAGTACAGTGGTTTGATCTTGGCTTACTGCAACCTCTGCCTCCCAGATTCAAGTGATTCTCATGCCTCAGCCTCCCGAGTAGCTGGGACTACAGGTGCACACCACCATGCTTAGCTAATTTTTGTGGTTTTTGTAGAGATGGGGTTTCACCCCATTGACCAGGCTGATCTTGAACTCCTGGCCTCAAGTAATCCGTCTACCTTGGCCTCCCAAATTACAGGCATGAGGCACCACGCCTGGCCTAATATGAAAAGTTTTAAAAAAATATGGAATGCTTCACAGATTTGTGTATCCTTCCTGCTCAGGGGCCATGTAACCTTCTCTGCCATTCTGATTTTAGTGTATGTCCTGCCAGAGCAAGCACTGCAGCTTTATTTGTAATACCAAGAAACAGGTGGAGATGGTCAAAATATTCAATCACATTTATGTTGGTAAAATGTATTTGGCTTTGTTCATATTCTGGATTAATATGAAGCTCTTCAACAGAATGACATGGAAGAGTGTCCAAGATAGATTGTTGGGTGTAAAAAAAAAGCAATTTACAGAACAAAATGTTTCCTATGATTGCATTTTTGTAATAAAGACACGAAACCTATGCACACGCATGTGTTCACATCCTCATTCACTCACTCACGTTTGAATGTGCACAGGAAAAAGTTTGGAAAAATATACATGAAACAGTTACCTGATCATTCTCTAGAAATTCCTCTAGTCCTGCGGAAAGACCACCCAGCTCCGTCTCTCAAGTCCTCAGGCTGGCTGTGGAGGGTCCTCTCCGAAGAGCCTTGTGCTGGAACCACAGGGGTGCCTCCGGCCAGCCAGAAATCCCCAACCGGTGCCTATCGGCTTGTTAGCTGCACCTCTTTGCTGTGCCACCAAATTGCTGGCAAACGCCGCTACCAAGGGCTGCTGTTTCCAGCCCCATAATGGCCAGGGCCCCTCCCCATCGCCACCAGGCCTGCAGGGCAGGCAGGGTCATTACTGAGTTCCAATGAAGGGAGTGTTTATTATTGTTGTCGGTTTGATGCTGATCCCAAAAGGACCTAATCAACAGGTAATAAGACCTCATGGGAGTGATTAGAAACCTCAGCTTTAACCCTGTTAGAACCGCAGTGGAGAAAGCCAGAGTCACTTCAGGACTGTGGCCCACACTCCACGGGGCCTGATGGGGAGGGGGCCAGAGAGGTACTGGTGGGTGTGCTCCAGGACCGGTAGAGAAGGGGATCTAGAGGGAGGAGGAGAGATCCAAAATTTAGTTTACACAATAATATACATCCACGGGGCATAATCCCAGCACTTTGTGAGGTCAAGGTGGGAGGATCACTTGAGCCTAAGAGTTTGAGACTGCAGAGAGCCGTGATCCCACCACTTCACTCTAGCCTGGGCGACAGAGCAATACCCTCAAAACAAACAAACATAAAATAATATACATCCTCCTCCTCTTCATCGTGATCCTCCTCCTCCTCATCATCATCACTATTCTCTCTTTTTTTTTTTTAAGGTAAGGTCTTGCTCTGTCACCCAGGCTGAAGTGCAGTGGCATGATCACCACTCACTGCAGCCTCAACCTCCCAGGCCCAAGCAATCCTTCCACCTCAGCCTCTGGAGCAGCTGGGACCATGGGGACACACCAGCATACCCAGCTAATGTTTTAAATTTTCTGTAGAGACATATCTCACTATGTTGCTTAGGCTGCCCTCAAACTCCTAGGCTCAGCGACCCTGCTACCTTGGCCTCCCAAAGTGGGATTACAGGTGTGAGCCACCACACCCAGCCCATTATCATCATTGTTGATTGAAAACCTGTGCTAGGTGCATGGGGTTCCAAACCAAATAAGCATGGTGTCTTCAAGATGCTCACAGCATGGGAATACAGACTCAAAACGCCCTAGGAGCTATGCTACAGAACAGGTTTGTTCCAGGCCCAGGAGTGATGCGGAGGAGGGAATTCTCAACCTTGTTGGGTGAGTCAGGGAAAGCAGATGCCCCAGTAAAGTGATATCTTGTCATACGCAGATGTGACAACGTTTGTCGTTTGAGCAGAAAGGGCTTATATTTAAACACCCACCTCTAACGTGGATCTCCTTTTGTCTTTGAAGCTCTCTTATATCCTTTTTTTTTTTTTTTTTTTTTGTGACAGAGTCTCTCTCAGTCACTCAGGCCGGAGTGCAGTGGCCGGATCTCAGCTCACTGCAAGCTCCACCTCCCGGGTTTAGGCCATTCTCCTGCCTCAGCCTCCCGGGTAGCTGGGACTACAGGCGCCCGCCACCTCGCCCGGCTAGTTTTTTTTGTATTTTTTAGTAGAGACGGGGTTTCACCGTGTTAGCCAGGATGGTCTCGATCTCCTGACCTCGTGGTCCGCCCGTCTCGGCCTCCCAAAGCGCTGGGATTACAGGCTTGAGCCACCGCGCCCAGCCAATTACTTAAACTTTCTAAGACAGGGCTTCCATGATGAATGATGGGAACTTGGAGACAAAGTCACATCTACGCAGGCCAAATTGGCCCCTGGCTTTTTCCAACTTGCACAGAATTACAACAGCCTCTCTAGTTATTGCTGTGCAAGATTTTGCATCTTGCATAAAACTAGCTGCAAATGTCATATGAGCTGGGATGACTGATTTGACCAGGCCCAAGGGCACAATAAAGGGATGGTATCAGATAGGACATGCAGCCATCTGACTGCTTGGCCCTTTGTAGCCTTTTAAGAGCACTCACCCTTAGAGAGGGAGAGTTTGTACATCTTCCATCTTGTGTAATCCTGGGTTCTCATCCTGCTAGAACAAAAGTCTTGGAGCCCAAAAACTGACACCATGCAAAAAAGCATGGGCATTTAAGGTCTTCTCAGAGCTGAGGAAGCTTCACCACCATAAAAGAATGTTAAATTCCGCCGATTCTTATTTTACAATTCATCCAGCCACCTAGAACCCAGCAGTGGGTGTGGAAGAAAAAGAACAAGACAAGATCCCTGCTCCTCAGGATCTTGCACTCTAACTGAGGGAAATGGGCAGAAATCATTGGAATACTATGAGAAAAGTCAGGCAGTAGCCAAAGCTCAGGGAACTAAGAGAAGCCCCTAACATGTCATGGGGACGAGGGGTCTAGGAGGGCTTCCAAGAAACATTGAAACTGTGTTTTGCATGGCGAAGAGGATTCCCTGGCTCTGAGGCTGGTGTTCCAGGCGGCATGTATTGCTTAGCATAGAGGTAAGAGACGTGGACGAGGGGAGGGGTCCACGTACATATAGAGAGTGGGAGAGATGAGGGGGTGGAAGAAAAGCTGGATCTAAAGGAATCTCGATCATGATGATCGTGAGGGCCACGAAAAGAATTTTTGACCTGGAAAGCCATGGCGGTGAAATGTTTTTGTTTTTAATTAACAACAAAAATATTTAATTTAATTTTATTTTTTGAGACAGAGGCTCACTGTCACCCAGGCTGGAGTGCAGTGGCACAATCTCAGCTTACTGCAATGTCCGCCTCCCAGGATCAAGTGACTCTCCTGCCTCAGCCTCCCACGTAGCTGGGATTACAGGCACCCGCCACCATGCCCAGCTGATTTTTGTGTTTTTAGTAGAGATGGGTTTTCACCATGTTGGCCAGGCTGGTCTTGAAACTTCTGATCTCAAGTGATCCACCCACCTTTGCCTTCCCAAGTGCTGGGATTGAGCCACCACACCTGGCCTGGAAAAAAAAAAAAAAATACACACACACACACACACACACACACATATATGTGTGTCAATGGATAGTTGATAAACGTTTTGATTACTTAAACTTTCTAAGGCAGGGCTTCCATGATGAATATGTGTGTGTGTGTATGTGTGTGTATACATATATGTGTGTGTGTATATATATAATATATATTATATTATATATATATACACGAAACCTATGCACACGCATGTGTTCACATCCTCATTCACTTACGTTTGAATGTGCACAGGAAAAAGTTTGGAAAAATATACATGAAACAGTTACCAGATCATTCTCTAGAAATTCTAGAGCCACCATGCCTGGCCTGGAAAAACACACACACACACACACACATGTATATATACACACATGTATACATATATGTACATATATGTATATATACACATATATATTAGGTATGGTGCTTTAAAAAATATTTGTTGAATTGAATAGGGGAATTTCTTAATCGCAGGCCCACTGCTGACATGTAGCGATGTGTGTATAGATTTTTGACCTTCCAAATACTTTCACAGTCACAAGCATAGCTAGCAACCTGTGTTGTCCAGGCTGGTCTTGAACCCTTGGCCTCAAGCCATCCTCCCACCTTGGCCTCCCAAAGTGCTGGGATTACAAACATGAGCCACCATGCCCGGCCCAGCAACAAAAAACTGACTATTAAAGAAAACAGTGGCCAAGGATCTATATGTGCAAGAGTTCATCACCAAGCACAGTGAGTGACGGCTGCAGTAGCTTGCTCTTTTGTAGTCCTCTTACCTCTGCAGTATGCTTGCATCACTTTTTCTTCTCAGAATGGTCCACTGACAAACATACTTGACAGGTCCCTGCCTTTAGGGATCTCACAGTCAAGAGAGGGACAGACTTGGGTTTGATCACTCAGCCATATGATGATGAAAGCGAACATAAAACGCTGTAGGAGCATATGGGGGAGAGAATGGTGGGGTTGAAGGAGTGGCCAAGGAAGGCTTCTGAAGTAGCCACTTTTGAGCCACATGTTAAAAGTTAGCCAGGTGAATGGAATACTATGCAGCCATAAAAAAGGATGAGTTCATGTCCTTTGTAGGGACATGGATGAAGCTGGAAACCATCATTCTGAACAAACTATTCCAAGGATAGAAAAACAATCACCGCATGTTCTCACTCATAGGTGGGAATTGAACAATGAGATCACTTGGACACAGGAAGGGGAACATCAGACACTGGGGCCTGTTGTGGGGTGGGGGGAGGGGGGAGGGATAGCATTAGGTGATATACCTAATGTAAATGACAAGTTAATGCGTGCAGCACACCAACATGACACACGTATACATATGTAACAAATCTGCACGTTGTGCACATGTACCATAGAACTTAAAGTATAATAATAATAATAATAATAATAAAAACAGTTTAAGAACTAAATAAATGGAGAAGTATGCCCTTTAAAATAAAAAAAAAAGTTAGCCAGGTGAAGAGGATACAGGATCAGGCCTACACCTGAGGTGAACTGAGGCCCTGAGAGGTTCTTCTCTAGAGACCCTGTGTGTTCCCATTATGCTCATACAGCTGAGTCTGTGAACTATGAACCAGCCTCATGTGGTACATACTCCCCCAGAGTCTCTCATAAAGAAAATGTCCCCACTCCTTCACTGAGAGATTTGCCCAAATGGTCATATTTAAATCCACAGGAGGCTGGGCATGGTGTCTCATGCCTGTAATCCCAGCACTTTGGGAGGCTGAGGTGGGTGGATCACTTGACGCCAGGAGTTGAGGCCACCCTGGGCAACATAGCGAAACCCTGTCCCTACCAAAAATTAGTTGGATGTGGTGGCGCACGCCTGTTGTCCCAGCTATCCAGGAGGCGGAGGCCCCAGAATCACTTGAGCCCAGGAGGTGGAGGTTGCCTTGAACTGAGATCACGCTACTGCACTCCAGCCTGGGTGACAGAGTGAGACTCTATCACAAAAAAAATAAATAAATACATAAAATAAATCCATAGGGAGCACATAATTCCAAAACGTAGAGATTAAGCATTGAGTTACCCAATGATTGTGGCAGTGGCCTCAATGCCTGTCCATCTGGGGACCTCCTATAACAGTCTGGGTTGAGATCGGTGCATTTCATAACCTAACATGTCAATTTACTTTGTCCCAAAGATGCCTAGCTAGTTCTTCCTTGGAGGCCACCATCACACAGCTTCCATGGGAAGTCGTGAGACAGGGAGATAGACCAGTGGAATCAGTGTCTTCAGTTAGTTTGGAACTTTGGCCAAATCACTAAATTCCTTGCCTTGGTTTACTACATTATTTCCCACCGTATCTGCCAGAACAAGCCTAGTTTTATCTGAAGATCTAGGAAGATGATCTATGTTAAAATGTCTCTGTAAAGAGGCCTACAGATAAAAGCCTCCACCCAGACTGTTATAGGAGGTCTCCAGATGGACAGGCATTGAGGTTACTGCCACAATCATTGGGTAACTCAATGCTTAATCTCCACGTTTTAGGAAACCCAGAAAATATTAATCAAACTCTTAGAATGTTCATGCACTGTGAGTGGGCCAAAAGGAGGTATAAGCTATGATTCCTAGCCTGAGGAGTTCATGGACTCACAGAGGAGTTTGGATACAAAAACAAATTAACCGTACCGCAATGTGAAAGTGCTGTAATAGAGGAAGGTTCAGAGAGCTATGGAAATAAGGATAAGGAAGTAATTAATTCTCACCAAGCATCTTCCTGTGGGCCACCAATGGGAGGAGAGACCCTCTGGGAGGAGGGAACTGCTGGAGGACGGCCCTAGAGGTATGAGGGCATAGGGCTTGTTGAAGGAAGAGGCAAAGTCTGGTTTGGGGTGCCCAACATTGGGGTACATGAGTAAGCCCAGGAGACAAGGCTGGGAACCCGAGATACTCATGGCCCAGGATTTTAAGCCTTATCCAGTAGAACTGGGAGCCAGTAGAGACCTTTTCAAAGATAATAGGCTGGGCGCAGGGGATTGCGGAGGTTGCCGTGAGCTGAGATTGCACCACTGCACTCCAGCCTGGGCAACAGAGTGAGACTCCGTCTCAAAAAACAAACAAAGATGTAAATGTAGGAACACCAGTACCCAATGGTTACCATTCACTGAGTGCCTGACCTAGGCCAGGAACCGTGTTAAGTACTTAACGTTTGTTGTCTCTTTTGACCTTTATAACAACCTATAAGAGAGGTGCTATTATTACTTCCCTTTTACAGAAGATGAAACTGAGGCTTAGAGAGGTAAGATCTTATCAAAGATCACCCAATAAGCAACAGAGCTGGGGTTCTCACCTCAAACTCAGATGGTGGTTTTTGTGTGTTTTTCTTCAAATTTCCATATTAGCAAATGCAGACAGATTGACAGCCAGCAATACCAAAGACAGAAAGGCTAGCTGTGCTTATGAAAGTGTTTGGAAGTCAAAAATCTATACACACATGGCTACATGTCAGCAGTGGGCCTGCAATTAAGAAATTCACCTATTCAATTCAACAAATAGTTTTCAAAGCACCATACATAAGGTCCTATGCTAGAGAAAAGCAAAGGTGACCTAAAGAACCTCACTTCCAGGAGCTTCAAGTCTAGTGGAAGAAATAGAAAAGCATGCATAGATACGTATTTCACAAAGCAGACGGGTGCCGGAAAAGAGGGGCAATGTGTACCCTGGATTTTGATACTGGAAGTGGCAGCATTTGACATCTTGAGGTGAGCTCATGTGAACATTTCCAAGTTCTTAATCTGCAAGAGCAGAAGTGAGGATGGAAGCAGCCAGGCATGGTGGCTCACTCCTGTAATCCCAGCACTTTGGGAGGCTGAGGCGGGCGAATCACCTGAGGTCAGGAGTTTGAGACCAGCCTGGATAACGTGGTAAAACCCTGTCTCTACTAAAAATACAAAAATTAGCCAGGTGTGGTGTCAGCTGCCTGTAACCCAGCTACTCGGGAGGCCGAGGCACAAAAATCACTTGAACCGAGGAGGCAGAGGCTGCAGTGAGCCGAGATGGTGCCACTGCACGTCAGCCTGGGCGACAGGAGACCCTGTCTCAAAAAAAAAAAGGTGAGAATGGAAGAAATATTACTGAAGAGGTAGCACCCAGCTAGAGTGAGGTGCATATTGGAAGGGGCGGTGTACTGGGTGAGGAGGACTGGAAGGTTGAGGTTTGAAGCCCAGGGTCTGTGAAACAGTGATGTCATTAATAAAAATAAGGAAGTCAAGAAGCAGGAAATCTGAACATGAAATAGAATCTAGAAGAAATGACAAACTTTGGCCAGGCACATTGGCTCACGCACGTAATCCCAGCACTATGGGAGGGTGAAGTGAGCGGATCACTTGAAGTCAGGAGTTCGAGACCAGCCTGGCCAACATGGTGAAACCCCATCTCTACTAAAAATTTAAAAAAAAGAAAAAATTAGCTGGGTGTAGTGGCGGGTGCCTGTTGTCCCAGCTACTCGGGAGGCTGAGGCAGGAGAATTGCTTGAACCCGGGAGACGGAGGTTGCAGTGAGCCGAGACTGGGCCATTGCACTCCAGCCTGGGTGACAGAGCAAGACTCCGTCTCAAAAAAATAGAACAATATCTTTCAACATGGTAATTATATTACTTGTGCCAAAAGACAATGTTCTGAAATTTCTGAGTGATGCTGAGGAGTCCGAAGCCCATCTTAGAAATTCTGATTCAGTAGATCTTGAATGGGGCTCATCAATTTGTGTTAAATTTTGAAATTTTGAGAAGATGGGTTATGGACCACAACTGAGATATAATGGTGCTGCAATGTTCTAATGGTGCAAATGGGATGGAGGGGAATCGAAAGTGAAGCAGAGAAGATTGTATCAGATTGGCCAAGAGGAAGGCAAGCGGGACTCAGAGCTGATGGGATTCGGAACAGGTGGATTTAGATAGTTTGAGAATGAACAAGGGGGTGAGGGAGGCCTGAAGCACCAGAGCAAGGACATGGCAGATCCTAAGGACATGGATAAAGCAGAAAGCAGCAGTCAGGTGCCGGGGATCCCTTGTTTTCCATGTTTAATTCTCAGAATCCTTTCTTAGAGAATCCTGGAAGTTGGCCAGGCACGGTGGCTCACCCCTGTAATCTCAGCACATTGGGAGGCCGAGATGGGCAGAACACCTGAGGTCAGGAGTTCAAGACCAGCCTGGCCAACATAGTGAAACTCCATCTCTACAAAAATACAAACATTAGCTGGGCGTGATGGTGGGTGCCT
>NW_012112697.1:2929412-2939146 GCF_000951035.1 Colobus angolensis palliatus
TATGTATACTTGTGCCATGTTGGTGTGCTGCACCCATCAACTCGTCAGCACCCATCAACTCATCATTTACATCAGGTATAACTCCCAATGCAATCCCTCCCCCTCCCCTCTCCCCATAATAGGCCCCAGAGTGTGATGTTCCCCTTCCCGAGTCCAAGTGATCTCATTGTTCAGTTCTCACCTGTGAGTGAGAACGTGCGGTGTTTGGTTTTCCAATAGTTTGCTGAGAATGATGATTTCCAGCTGCATCCATGTCCCTACAAAGGACACAAACTCATCCTTTTTTATGGCTGCATAGTATTTCCTGGAAATTGAATTCTAACCTGGAAATCAGAAAACTGGGAGATGTTTCCATTTAAGCATGGTGAAGGGGCTCTCTTGCACTCCACCACTTCCTGATATTTCTGAGAACCAATTCTGCCAAAGATTTGCAAAGTTATTCAAACCCAGCAAACCTGGGCTAGATCAAAGAAAAAGGCATGCCTGTTGGTCAGATCACCTCGGCTCTTGAGTCCTAGTGGCTGATGTTTATTTGTTCATCTGATCCAGGTGTTTTTGAGTACTTACCTTTGGCTTCAGGCTGTTCTAGAGTATGTCAGGGTCATCCGTCAGTTGTCCGTCTTCTCTGCACTGTCTATTCCTTCTCTGCTCACTAGCTCAACTCTCAGAAATTAGGAAAAGGAATGAAAAAGAAATGGAATGAAACCCAATACGTGTGGCTACTTCCTAATGGTTTTAATGAGAGGCTCAATGGTGGAGCCCCGGAATTGTCAACAGCACAGGTATCTTTCATCTGAATTCCCCTTGCCCTCAACCCCACCCTGTCCTCATGTATAATGGGCTGATACCCTTAGTGAGATGGTGAACCTTTAAATAGCATCTCAAGTCCTCAAGACAATATAATGTTCCCAGGAAAGGGATTCCACTGAGAAGGCCCCGGGTAGCCAGAAGAAGTAGTTCCAAGGTATTCCAAGATAATCCAAGGCATGGCTGATGCATATGGTGGACTGGATGCCCCAGATGACTGTGAACATTCGGCCTGTTCCTGCTTTCTCCTTCCCCTTCCCACCCCATGTCTCTTCCTGCTGAGAGCAGGGCACACAGAGCTCATCTCTCTTTTTTTTTTTTTTTTTTTTTGAGATGGAGTCTCACTCTGTCACCCAGGTTGGAGTGCCGTGGCATGATCTCAGCTCAATGCAACCTATGCCTCCAGGGTTCAAGCTATTCTCCTGCCTCAGCCTCCTGAGTAGCTGGGATTAAAGGCACCTGCAACCATGCCCAGCAAATTTTTGTATTTTTAGTAAAGACGGGGTTTCACCATGTTGGCCAGGCTGGTCTCAAACTCCCGACCACAGGTGATTCACCTGACTCGGCCTCCCAAAGTGCAGGAATTACAGGTGTGAGCCACAACACCTGGCCAGAGCTCATCTCTTGGTATTTCCAAATAAAGCTGTGGTAAGAACCTAACTGTCTGCTGTGACAAAAATAAAAAACTGACAACAAAAATTACTATTCAAAGTAAAGTATTATTTTAGGGTGACATTATTTTTTAAATTCACATTTTTCATTTGTTATAACATGTAGCCGTTCTGTGAACACATAGATAAGAGGATACAATAGCTATTTGACAATGTAGTTCTCAGAATATTTGCATATCCAAGAGATTATTTCAGCAAGTATACTTAGACTGACCCTATTAACCATTCACAATATTTTGTCTTGAATCCAATTCACACTCTATAGACATGTCCAATTCACATTTCAGCTCTTATGCTGTTTTCCCTTTTAGACTGTATATTAGGAAATAAATCCCTAACATCAAATTTCATGACAACCTCTGCTCTGGCTGACATGATTGAAAGGGAATTTCACTCATCCCAAGTGATTCTATTTCTTAATTTGTTCTTTAGCATACCTGAGAAGCAGCTTGTTTTATCAAGTACAATTTAGGGGGTGGAGGCTGCTGGTGCAGAATTCACAACTGGCAGCAGCCGTGGCAATGCCAGAGGATGACTGCAAGAAGTCTTTTGAAGCGGCAGCATTGACAGCCAGAGAGGAATTCCCAGGCATGAATGGCTTCGCCACTTGTGCCCAGGCTGGCTCTGCCAAGCTAGCAAACAGAGCATCCAAGATAAAGGTAGATCAGATGAAAATAATGTGATGGTCCAAACACGGGCATACGGTCCGGCGCAGTGGCTCACGCCTGTAATCCCAACACTTTGGGAGGCTGGGGTGGAAGGATCACCTGAGGTCAAGAGTTCTAGACCAACCTGGCCAGTTGGCAAAACCCCATCTCTACTAAAGATACAAAAATTAGCCAGGTGTGGTGGCATGTGCCTGTCATCCCAGCTACTCAGAAAGCTGAGGGAGGAGAATCACTTGAACTCAGGAGGTGGAGGTTGCAGTAAGCCAAGATTGTGCCACCGCACTCCCAGCCTAAGTGACAGAGCAAAACTCAATCTCAAAGACAAAACAGGCCGGGCACAGTGGCTCACGCCTATAATCCCAGCACTTTGGGAGGCTGTGACGGGTGGATCACGAGGTCAGGCGTTCGAGACCAGCCTGAACAATATGGTGAAACCCCGTCTCTACTAAAAATTCAAAAATTAGCTGGCCATGGTGGCCCATGCCTGTAGTCCCAGCTGCTAGGGAGGCTGAGGCAGGAGAATCACTTAGGAGGCAGAGGTTTCAGTGAGCCAAGATCGTGCCACCACACTCCAGCCTGGGAGACAGAGCAAGACTCCATCTCAAAAAAAAAAAAAAAAGAAAAAACAAGATAGATACACTAGGAACTCAGATACTTGTACACTCATGTTGACAGCAACGTTATTCCAATAGCCAAAAGGGAGTAATAACCCAAGTGTCCATCAACAGGGGAGTGGATAAACATAATGTGGTATATCCATACAGTGGAATATTATTTGCTATAAAACAAATTAAGGTTAGATACATCTTATGACATGGACGAACCTTGAAAACATGTTCAGTGAAAGAAGCCAGATACAAAGGAACAAATATTGTACAGCACCATTTATATGAAATGTTCAGAAGAGCAAATTCATAGAGACAGAAAGTAGATGAGAGGTTTCCAGAGGCTGGAGGGGCCATGGGGAAGGGGGAAGAGGGAATAGGACTTATTGCTTAATGGGTAAAGAGTTTATGTTTAGAGTGACAAAAAATTTTGGAAAGAGATAGTGGCTGTAGTCTCCCAACATTGCCAGTGTGATCAACAGCACTGAATTGTACACTGAACGAGTAAAATGGCAAATTTTATGTTGTCTATATTTTACCACAATGAAAAATTAAATAACTTGAGACATATATATATATATATATAAATGCAGGTAAAATCTAAAACCAGATAATCCAGTTGAAGAGTCATGAAAGCTATACATGGGAAATTAAATAAACACGTTAGAAAAGACAGTAAGGGCTGTCTCAAGCTAACCCTATTCAAACCGTCCAGAAAGAAATCTTTCTAGGCCAGGCTCAGCAGCTCATGCCTGTATGGCCAGCACTTTGGGAGGCCAAGGTGGGAGGATTGCTTGAGAACAGGAGTTCAAGACCATCCTGGGCAACAAAGGAAGTCCTGTCTCTACAAAAACAAATTAAAATTAGCTGGGTGTGGGAGGCAAGCGCCTCTAGTCCCAGCTGCTTGGGAGGCTGAGGCAGGAGAACTGCTTGAGCCTGGGAGGTTGAGGCTGCAGACAGTTGTGATGGTGCCACTGCACTCCAGCCTGGGTGACAGAGCAAGGCCCCACCTCAAAAGAAGGAAGGAAGAAGGAAGGGAGGGAGGGAGGGAGAGAGGGAGAGAAGAGGAGAGAGGAGAGGGGAGAGGAGAGAGGAGAGGGGAGAGGAGAGAGGAGAGGAAGGGAAGGGAAGAAAAAATATTTCTCCTCTGCCTTGGCTTCCCTGTGGCCGTTTCTTTACAGCACAAACTTACGGCTGTGTTTTAAGATCTTATCTCCTATGTTTTGGGCAAAGGTGCCAGTCTTCTTGACTGAGTTGCCCTCTGTGCCAGCACACCTGACATGAACTGAGGTTCTAAAGCGAAGCTTACTCCTGGGCATGCTTCTGCCTTGACAAAGAGTTTTAACATGATGTCCCATTCTCTGCCTCCTCCTGTCCCACTCCCTTCCCACCATCAAAAGTTCAGCTTGAATGCCGGGTGTGGTGGCTCGCGCCTGTAATCCCCCATAATCTCAGCATTTTGGGAGGCCGAGGCAGGTCAGGAGTTCGAGACCAGCCTGGCCAACATGGTGAAACCCTATCTCTACTAAAAATTAAAAATTTAGCTGGGCGTGGTAGCACACACGTACAATCCCAGCTACTTGGGAGGTTGAAGTACAAGAATCGCTTGAACCCGGGAGGCAGAGGTTACAATGAGCTGAGACTGCACCACTGCACTCCAGCCTGGGTGACAGAGTGAGACTCTGTCTCAAAAAAAAAAAAGAAGTTCGGCTTCAGCTATTACACAGGAAGACCTCTGTGTTTTCATTGGTTTAAGAAATGTGCAGGGATGCTGTAAGAGTGCCTGCAAGATGGAGGGAGATCCCCTGAGCTCCCAGACCATGAAAGACCCAGCCACCGCCCATCCTCCAGCACTGACTTGGTGTCATAAGGAGCAAAAGCTACTTTCTGGAACGGTTATGAGAGCCCAGTTCAGGGCAGGCGGCCACAGCAGGCAGGCAGTAAAGAGTTTCCAGGTCCCTGGGGGACTGTAATCACATTCCCCAACCAGGTGCTGGGAGGAGGGCTAGTGGCTTCCAACCTTCCTGGCCTGGGGCCAGCATCTCCAGGCCCCTCTCCACCCTTGGCTCAATCACATCATCTTTCCAACCAGAAGCTTGTTAACTGTTTTCCTGTGCTTTTATTCAGATTTCAAGGCACCCTCTGTGTGTTAAACTTCAAAGAAAGTTTGCTACAGTAAGTGCAATATTGTAACAAGTGGAAGCTCCTAACAGCTCTGTTGAAAATGGTTTATTAAAATGAAGGGGCCGGGATTCTTTTCCCCCTCCACCCACCACCTTCTTTCAAATGAAATTGCATTTGTGTCTGAATTAAGTTGCCCGGTATCAATCCTGAAGTTTTTAAAGATGAAAAGCAGAACAGCCACACAATATTTAAAATGTAAAATGATTACCAAATGGCACCAGGCCAATGTTTATGAATCACTGAATATGATCATAAAATCATAAAAAATAATCACCAAAAGGTAAATAAATTACCCAGCTTACTGCTTATTTTCACGTAGGGTCTGACACAAAAGCTGCAGCCATGAATGATTTATACCTGTTTTAACAATAATACTCATTTTACTGAAAGATGGTCAGCACTTGGGCCGTTGTGGGCAACATGCCAGTTGTCGAAAGGTTAATGTTTCAGCAGCAATACATTAAATTATGAATAACACCGGTCCCAAAATGGAAGGTTATTAGCTCAGTCTGCTTAATTAGCCCAGCTAGAACTTTGCCATCTAGTAACAGTGTCCATTACTTCAGCAGTAGCTAAGATGGGGGCTGGCAGTGTGGGATTCTACTGCCAGAGTGGGGACAGGGAGAGGCAAGATGGGTGTGGGATGTCTTTTATTTTCTTTTCATCCAGTGTAATATTAAGAGAAGCATCCCAGAGCCAGGTGTAGTGGCTCATGCCTGTAGTCCCAGCACTTTGGGAGGCCAAAGTGGGAGGATCACTTGAGCTCAGGAGTTTGAGACCAGCCTGGGCAACATAGCAAGACCCCTGTCTCTATTTAAAATAAAAAGTGAAAAAAAGAGAAGCATTTCAGAAGCTGGTTTTCAGGATTTTGAACTCTCCCATAGTTTATCTATGAAGACTTCACAAAAGGGGCTGGGCACAGTGGCTCATGCCTGTAATCCCAACACTTTAGGAGGCTGAGGTGGGCAGATGACCTGAGGTCAGGAGTTTGAGACCAGCCTGGCCAACATGGGGAAAACCCCATCTCTATAAAAATATAAAAATTAGCCAGGCATGATGGTGCACACCTGTAGTCCCAGCTACTCAGGAGGCTGAGGCAGGAGAATCACTTGAACCCAGGAGGTGGAGGCTGCAATGAGTCGAGTTTGTACCTCTGAACTCCAGCCTGGGCAGAAGAGCTAGACTCCACAAAAACAAAACAAAACAAAACAAAACCAAAAAAAAAAAAAACCCTTCACATGAGGAAAGAGCAGAAATTGTTCGGGAGGAGCTTGGTCCTTGGTCCTTGTTGGTGTGGACCCACCGTAATCTGGTTCTACATGTGTTTGTTGCTGCTACACCTGAGCCCCACCAAAGTAGCATAAGGTACCATCCACTTTGGCACCCACCGTGGCCCATCAGCACTCATCCAACACAGGCATGTATTGGGTAGCTACTGTGTACCTAGCACTTACCAAGTCGGGAATAAGACAAACACGTTTTTAATCTAAGGGAGGGGACAGACAACCATGTTAAACAATCAACTATGCAATTATTGCATTAATTACAGTCACATGGCTGTTCTGAACAGCAGGTTTACAGGACTGGAGTCAGGGTAGGGGTTCTTAGGGACGGCTTCTTACTGTTCAGATCTCTAAAATGTGTGAGTAGGAATTAGTTGGGTGAATTTCCAGGAAAGAACCTTCCAGGGAGAAAAATACCTAAACTATGCCTGTGTTTCCAAAAAGAATGCCGCTGGAGAAAGATCAGGCATTATTTTAAAAGGTATATTGGAAGAGGATTTGCCTACCTGGGCTGTAAGAAAGCTATTGAGTGCCTAGCTTGTGTGTGCATGTGTCGGGGGTTGGGGCGGTCTACACTCAACCCCTCAACTTTCCCTCACCCCATTCTGCCTTTGCCCTGCCAGGTGCTCCAGTTCTAAACTCCTAAGTTTTCAGCCAGGAGCAGGACCGGGACTCACCCGTGCCATGCCGGCCACATCCCTGCTAGAGCTAAGCTGTCTGCACCACCGCCCAGCTCTACTTAGTACTATTAGTAGCTTGTTTTTCTAAGCCCTAAAATTCATTTTCTTTTCCCGCCTCGCTTCCAGAAAAATAAATAAAATTGAACACATCACTCATTTAAGACGAGGAATGGAATTTAGGTTGCGTTTTTCTTTCTATTTTTATGATTAGTTAGAATTTTCCTGGGAACGCCGCCAGGAGGGCATTATGGTGAGATAATGTCCTGTATTTAATCAGCGCTGTAATGGCGAACTGTATTCTGTGGGGAGAGGCCGAGTTCACTCATCCTTCTCTGTCTTGTCTGTTTGCAGGAGAAGACCGGTTAGCCCAAGATGAAGACAAGGCCGAGAAGTGGCCGGACTCCAGGCTTGTGTGACAGCCCGAGAGTAGACAGGGCGCAGTCATGACTCCATCTCTTCTTACAGGACCTGGAAGCTCTGAGAGCCCTGGAACCCCCGAAGGAGCTGAGCTAAAGGGCCCCTCAAAAGGACCGAAGTGATCAGCTGCGGTTCTCCATCCGCCGGACTCTTTCAGGGTCATCCCTTGTGGCTTTCAGACGTCTGTTGGCCTGGGCACACTTCTGGCTTTCAATATGCATCTTTCCCCTTTGCAACCCAAAAACGACATTCAAAGGGTGGCACGCGGCCTTTGAGTGAACCTGGAAGTCAACGCCAGGTAGGACCGGATCATTTCCTTACCTCTGCATACACGTGGTCGTCCAGTTTTCCGCAAACCTCTGCTGGAGGCCAGGGCTGCTGGTTTGCAGCTGTCGGGGTTGTTCTTGTTTTCAGAGTTCTTTGATCCATTGCTGAAGAATGAAGGGATCTCTGGGAGGGGTCAAACAGCAAAGGATATGTTAGAGAGATGTTTGAAAGGATGGAAGAAAACAGGGGCCCGAAGAAAAAGGAGAAGGGATTTCACCTCCAGGAAGGGCACACAGAGCATAACCGAAGGGATACAAGTTGGCCTTTCTCTGCAATTAGCATGGGTGGCCAGGAAAACAGGAGCGCGTGGGGCGCACACAGCCTCTCAGATTTACTGTTGTCCCTATTAAACTCGGGGTCTGCAGGAGCCGTGTGTTCAGGTAAGGGCAGTGGAGAGCACAGGATGCCCCGAGCAAGCCATAAATAGCAGGGTGAAGACAAAGTGTTTATTACTTAGCCTCATGAAGCCCATATAAGCGCTCTCCCAGAGCGCGAGAGAGCAAGAGCATGTGTAAGCCCGCCCACGTGTGTGTCCCGGGAGTGGGAGCCCCAGACACGGCGTTCGCGCTCGGCTTGATTCTATGAAGGCGTCTATTTGATGGAAGGTACCGGAACAGTTCATAGCCAGCCCAGCAAACCTTGTGTGGAGACAGAGCTTGCATTTTCTCTTTCCTTTTCCTGTTTGCAGTGAGAATGAGGCCTTTCTCTCCTCAGCCCTTTGCTCTCCCCAGAGTTGTCTCACGAGGTCACTTCCTGCTGACAGGCTCCTTTCAGTGCAAGGTTTGGATGGAAACAATACTCTGTTTTCTGGGGGGCTGGTGAGGCTCTGGGCCTCACCAGGCTGTCTTAAACTTAAATGGGATATTGTTTCAGTAGGGCTGATGGTTTCTTCAGACAACTGGGTCTATGCGATGCAAGACTTTATCCTTTTATGTGTGTGCATGTGTAAATATATTTATGGTATCTTCATACCATCAACACACAGTGGCAGAAAGGTGGCTTATGATCATGGTGTTTGCTTTCAAGTCAGATTCAGCCACGCACTAGCTGCGTGTTCTTGGGCAAGTCACTAAGTGACTTACCCTTTTTAGCTGGGTGTTAGTGTCCTTAATTCACACTAGCCTGTCTATAAGAAATCTTCAAGCTCAAACATTTGTTGACTTTGTCATTGCAAGACACTACTTTACTATGTTCAACAACGAACTTAAAAGCACTTTCTTTGAATAGCTGATGTATCGACAGAACTGATTTCTAAGAGCAGTTAAGGATATGTGCTGAATGTTCTGTTGAATATCCTGATGAATTGGTTTGCTAAGGTGAGGGGAAAGCAGAAGAGACCTATGTCGTCACATTTTGGTGTCTTGAAATACCCTTATAGATATTCTCAGGGTTTTTGGCTACAATAATCCTTGTGGCCATTGGATAGTATTTTGAAAATTAAGTGGCACTGTCAAATGCTATATTTTGTGAATTTCTGAATGAAGATTCAGCTTGACAAATTATTTCATCCCATGAAGATCGTAAAATAAATGAAAGTAATTCACCACAACTAAGGTTAACTATTTGGGGTCATAATATCAAATATCAGGGGTCTCAGAGGAAACTGACAGGATAAAGACAGGATTGAGCAAGGCTCAGTCTCCAAGATGCTAGGGACCATTTGACATAGCCAACATCAGGCTGCTGCTGGCCAGCTCTGCAGAAGTGTCGCCAGCACAGGAGTATGTGCTGGCCTTCGAGGAAGGTAAGTCCCTGGCTGATCCAAGAAAGAGGGATTCCCTGGGATTCCGCCAATAGGCGCAGTGGGAGTCACTGCCCTGCAGCCGCTGAAAGCCATTGCCAACTCCTTTGTTGATCTCCATGAGGTTGTCTCTCCCAGGCTTACTGGCCAGTGCCTCTTTCAGAAAAGCCTGACACTGCTGGCTGGCTGGAGTGCAGTGGCGTGATCTCTGCTCGCTGCAAGCTCCACCTCCCAGGTTCATGCCATTCTCTTGCCTCAGCCTCCTGAGTAGCTGGGACTACAGGCACCCACCACCATGCCCGGCTAAGTTTTTGTATTTTTAATAGAGACGGTGTTTCACCGTGTTAGCCA
>NW_012112697.1:2943366-2947582 GCF_000951035.1 Colobus angolensis palliatus
GATCTCCTGACCTCGTGATCCGCCCGTCTCGGCCTCCCAAAGTGCTGGGATTACAGGCTTGAGCCACCGCGCCCGGCCTCATTATACTTTTTAATTAAATTTTTTAAAGTTTTTAGTGTTTTTCTATTTGATACATAATAGTTGTACCTATTTGGGAGGGTACATGTAATATTTTGATATGTGTGAATAATGGGTAATGATCTCATCAGGGTAACTGGGATACCTGTCACCTCAAACATTTATATTTTCTTATGTTGGGAGCATTCCAGTTCTTCTCTTCTGGTTATTTTGTTGTTTTGTTGTTTTGGTTTTCTGTTTTGTTTTGTTTTGTTTTTTGAAACAGGGTCTTGCTCTTTGACCCAGGATGGAGTGCAGTAGTGTCATCACAGCTCATTGCAGCCTCAACCTCCTAGATTCAAGCAATTCTCCCACCTCAGCCTCCCAAGTAGCTGAGAGCACAGGTACGTGCCACCACGCCTGGCTAATTTCTGTATTTTTTGTAGAGATGGGGTTTTGCCATGTTGCCCAAACTGGTCTTAAACTCCTGTATTCAAGCAATCTCCCTGCCTCAGCTTCCCAAAGTTCTGGAATTACCTGTGTGAGCCACCATGCCTGGCCCTAGATACTGTGAACTATACAGTAAGTTATTGCTAATAATAGTCCATTTTCATTCATGTTGCTTCAAATTACAGGATTTAATTCTTCTTTTGTAGCTGAATAATATTCCATTGTGTATATATACCACATTTTCTGTATCCATTCATCCACTGATGAACACTTAGGTGGATTCCATATCTTTGCTATTGTGAGTAATGCCACAATAAACATGGAAGTGTAGATTTCTCTTCCATATACTGATTTCCTTTCTCTGTGACATACACCCACTAGTGGCATTGTCAGATCATATGGTATTTCTATTTTTAGACTTTTGAGGAACCTCCACTTTTCCATAGAGGCTGTACTAATTTACATTCCCACCAACAGTGCACGTGGGTTCCCCTTTTTCTGCATCTTTACCAGCTTTTGTTATTTTTTGTCTTTTTGATAAAAGCCATTCTAACTGGGGTAAGATATCTCATTGTGGTTTTGATTTGCATTTCTTGGACAACTAATGATGTGGAGCATTTTTAAATAGCATTTTTAATATACACCTGTTGGCCATTTGTCTTACGTATGTCTTCTTTTGAGAAACGTCTGTCCATCTAGATCTTTTGCTCATTTGTAATTTGATTTTTTTTTCTTTTTTTGCTGTTGAGTTGTTTGAGTTCCTTATATATTCTGGTTACTGATCTCTTGTTAGATGCATAGTTTGCAAGTATTTTCCCCCATTCTCGTAGGTTGTTTTTTTCACTTTGATAATTGTTTCCTTTGCTGTACAGAAGCTTCTTAGCTTAATGTAATCCCATTTTTCTATTTTTGCTTTTGCTGTCTGTGCTTTTAAAGTCTTATTCCCAAAACTTTTGCCCAGACCAAAGTCCTGAAGTGTTTTCCTAATGTTTTCTTCTAGGAGTTTCATAGTTTCAGGTCTTAGATTTAGTCTTTAGTCTATTTTGATTGATTTTTATTTATGGTGAAAGATAGGGGTCTGGCTTTATTCTTCTGCATTTGGTTATCTAATTTCCCCAGTAACATTTATTGAAGAGACTGTCCTTTGCCCAATGTATGTTCTTTGTTGAAAATGAGCTGTAGGCTAGGAGCGGTGGTTCATGTCTGTAATCTCAGCACTTTGGGAGGCCAAGGCAGGCCAATCACTTGAGGTCAAGACCAGCCTGACCAACATAGTGAAACCCCATCTTTAAATTAGCTGGGTGTGGTGGTGTACACCTGTAGTCCTAGCTACTCTGGAGGCTGAGGCAGGAGAATCACTTGCTGGGAGGCACAGGTTGCAGTAAGCCAAGATCATGCCATTACACTCCCACCTGGGCAACAAGAGCAAAACTCCATCTCAAAAAAAAAAAAAAAAAATTAAAATTAAATGAGTTGTAAATGCTGTAAATGTGTGGACTTATTTCTGGTTTTCTATTCTGTTCCACTGGTCTATGTGGCTGTTTCTATGCTAGTACCATGCTGTTTTGGTTACTGTGACTTTGTAATATATTTTGAAGGCAGGTAGTGCAGTGCCTCAAGCTTTGTTCTTGCTGTTCATATTTGCTTTAGCTATTTGGGGTCTTTTGTGGTTCTAGGACTTTTTTAGAAAAAATCACCTCCCCAAAGTGCTGGGATTAAAAGTGTGAGCCATTGCACCTGGCCATACCTAGAAATAAATTTAACCAAAGATGTGAAAGATCTCTACAAGGAATACTATAAAACACTGATGAAGGAAATTAAGGAGGACACAAAAAGATCAAAGATAGCCCATGCTCATGGATTGAAAGAATTAATGTTGTTAAAATGTCAAGAGTACTACTCAAAGCAATTTACAAACTCAATGCAACCCTTATCAAAATACCAGACATATTCTGCACAGAAGTTTCTACTTTGTCTGTGCCATCACAAGAGGTCTCATTAGCAGTAAGCTCATAACTCAGGTTTTATTTGCATGTTATGCTGACTTAGATGGCTCTACTAAGGTAAGGTATTGGGTTTTTTTGTTTTGTTTTATTTTTTTGAGACAGAGTTTTGCTCTTGTTGCCTAGGCTGGAGTGCAATGGCACAGTCTTGGCTCACTGCAGCCTCCACCTCCTGGGTTCAAGTGATCCTCCTGCCTCAGCCTCCCAAAGTGCTTGGATTACAGGCATGAGCCACTGCTCCTGACTTTTATTTTTTTATTTATTTATTTTAAATATAGGGTCTCACTCTGTCTCCCAGGCTGGAGTACAGTGGTGCAATCATGGTTCACTGTAGCTTGACCTCTTGGGCTCAAGTGATTCTCCCACATTAGCCTCTGAAGTAGCTAGGACTACAGATGCACACCAGTACACCTGGCTAATTTTTTTTTTTTTCTGTAGAGGCCAGTTTTTGCCATATTGCCCAGGCCTGTCTCAAACTTCTGGGCTTAAGCAATCTGCCTGCCTCAGCCTCCCAAAGTGCTGGGATTACAGGCATGAACCATCACACCCCACCCTTTACTGCTTCTTTAACATCCAGCCTGCTTTCCCTCCCTTTCTTCCTTCCATAGACATTTACTGAGCAAATACTATGTGATAGGCACTGTGATAAGCACATTGCACTCATATTTAAACAAATGGTCCCTGAGCTCAAAGTGCTTTTTGCCTTATGAAAAAGATAACCAAGCATACAACGACAAATGTGCTTTATTTATTTATTTACTACATTTGAGACCGGGACTCTGTCATCTAGGTTGGAGTGCGATGCCACTATCTCAGCCCACTGCAACCTCCGTCTCCCAGGCTCAAGCCATCCTCCCACCTCAGCCTCCCGAGTAGCTGGGACCATGGGCGCGTGCCACCATGCTGGCTAATTTTTGTATTTTTCATAGAGATGGGGTTTCCCATGTTGCCCAGGCTGGTCTCAAACTCCTGAGCTCAAAGGATCAGCCCATCTCGGCCTCCCGAAGTGCTGGGATTGCAGGTTTGAGCCACCAAGTCCGACCCCACAAATACAGTTTAAATATAGTCATTCCAGTGAAGTTGGAAAGCACGGATTAGGAAAAAAAAGTGATTCAGTCTGGAGGGGTTGATATTGTTGGGGGCAAGGCATTGTCAGCAGAGGACACATGGCCTTTTTGGGCATCACAGGTAGATATTTTGTGCATTGTGTGTAGGATCTGGGAAGGAATCAAGACTGGAGATGAGGCTGGGGGCCACTAGCCTTAAAGCAAGCACAACTTGGGTTCAGGAATATTTCTTCATCCTTATATCCTACAGATAATTCCCCAGCCTTGAACACTAAGAGGGGAATCTTCAAATCTTGTCAGTCATTAACAAAAGGCTCGACGATCATTAGTAAAGCCTGCAGGTCTGTCTCCCAGGGCAACATGGTGCCTCACGCTCTGTGTCTGCAAGGATGAGAGCCTTGCCTGGTACATTCATCCCATCCAGGGATGAATCTTGAATCACAAGATTCCTGTTGTCAGAGACCTGCCCTGATTCATGCCAGTCAGTGCAGGGTCAATGGATAGTGTGGTCACTGCATCCATCATTTAATCACAGTGGCATCCCTGATGTGACTTGCATTAGACCCTTGTTCAGTGACACAGTTGGCTTCATGGAGGCCCAGCTCCCTGCTATTTGATTTTTCCCTGGTAAAAATATGT
>NW_012112697.1:2954212-2955091 GCF_000951035.1 Colobus angolensis palliatus
GACAGGCAAGTTGAAGTTCATTCCAATCATGGTTTTAAGAAACAAAGGGGCCAGGTGCAGTGGCTCACGCCTGTAATCCCACACTTTGGGAGGCCTGAGGCAGGAGGATGGCTTGAACCTGGGAGGCAGAGGTTGCAGTGAGCCGAGATCGTGCCACTGCACTCCAGCCTGGGTGACAGAGGGAGACTCCATCTAAAAAAAAAAAAAAAAAAAAAGTGGACAAGAACATTTACAATTATAAGTCAAGGGTCCTATGACAAAAGTGCCATAAACATCCAGAACAAGGCTGTTGGAAAAGAGGGTGAGTTCTGCACACTGGAGTCCATTGGCTGACCACAGATTCTAGAATGCATGTGTAAATGGCCTGTGAGAACACTTTATTTTCTTCTTTGACAGAATTGGCATCTCCCAGTGGAACAGGGAACTATCGAAGACAAAGAAGAGCCGGGCTTTAGTGAGGCATTTGATAATATGGTTAAAGACAATTTGGGCTGGGCACAGTGGCTCATGCGTGTAATCCCAGCACTTTGGGAGGCCAAGGTGGGCAGATCACCTGAGGTCAGGAGTTCGAGACCAGCCTGACCAACATGGAGAAACCCTGTCTCTACTAAAAATGCAAAATTAGCTGGGCGTGGTGTCACATGCCTGTAATCCCAGCTACTCAGCAGGCTGAGGCAAGAGAATTGTTTGAACCCAGGAGGCGGAGATTGTGGTAAGCAGAGATTGTGCCATTACACTCCAGCCTAGGTAACAAGAGCAAAACTCGAAAGAAGGAAAGAAAGAAAAGAAAGAAAGAAAGAAAAGAAAAGAAAAGAAAAGAAAAGAAAGAAAGAAAGAAAGAAAGAAAGAAAGAAAGAAAGAAAGAAAGAAAGAAAGAAA
>NW_012112697.1:2955141-2957418 GCF_000951035.1 Colobus angolensis palliatus
TAAATAAATAAATAAATAAATAAATAAATAAAAATTTAAATTAATAAAAAAAAAGTGTAAAATTACCTTTGCCTTTGGAAGTGGGTGTCTGTCTGTGCAGGCTACTGAGATCCTCACCCAGGGCTATGTTAAGTTCAAATGCAGACACCCCATCGAATCCTAAGGCCTTCAGTGAGCTGTGCCTTTTTGCCTCATGCTTTCTCTGGCTGCCACCTGCCCTGGACCTCTACCATGGATACTAAACAGTCAGTCTTCCCTTTCAGGATCTATGTAGGGTCAAGACTCTCCGATGAGTAGTGGGCATGGCCAGCACTATGAGTTAGAAGACCAGCCTTCTTATGATAAGATGAGCTCCTGTCAGTGGTCTGCTTTCTGATACTGGTGTCTCAATCTCCCTGATCTCCTGCCTTGAACTTCAGGATGTACCTGAGAATGTTTTAACTCTCATTTAGTTACCTGGATCCATGCCCCCACTACCTATTCTGACCTGCCATACCTACCTGATCCCCAAAAACTTGCCTGAGTATGGAACTGTAATCCTCATTCTGCCACACTCATTCCTCCTTTGTTCTTATCCATACTTAGATTCGACATTCAGATAGAATTCATTTAGGTTGTTTCTTATATTCTAGGCTTCATGTAATCATGGAGATGGTAAGTACAGGTATATGAAATAAAAGAAATGGGGCAGGCACAGTGGCTCATGCCTGTATTTCAGCACTTTGAGAGACTGAGGCATGTGGATTGCTTGAGCCCAGGAGTTTGAGACCAGCCTGGGGAACACGGTGAAACCCCATCCCTACGAACAACACAAAATACAAAAATTAGCTGGGCATAGTGGCACACAGCTGTGATCCCAGCTGTGCAGAGGGCTGAAGTGGAAGGATTGCTTGAGCCCAGGAGTTTGAGGCTGCACTCCACTGTGCTCCAGCCTGGGCGGCAGAGGGAGACCCTCTCTCAAAAAAAAAAAAAAAAAAGAAAGAAATGAAATTTAGGCCAGGCGCGGTGGCTCATGCCTGTAATCCCAGCACTTTGGAAGGCTAAGGTGGGTGAATCACCTGAGGTCAGGAGTTCGAGACCAGCCTGGCCAACGTGGCAAAACCCCATCTCTACTAAAAATACAAAATTAGCTGGGCACGGTGGCGGGTGCCTGTAATCCCAGTTACTCAGGAGGCTGAGGCAGGAGAATCATTTGAACCCGGGAAGCCAGAGGTTTCAGTGAGACAAGACCATACCACTGCACTCCAGCCTGAATGAAAAGAGTGAGACTCTGTCTCAGAAAAAAAAAAGAGAAAAAAATGAAAGTTTGTCTTGGCTTATAAATTTCTTTGTCCCTTACAATTTAAGACATTTCCTGATCCTTGAACCACATTAAATCTCAAAATGTATTAGACTTTGGGGACACTATCCTTGACTCTTGGAAAGAGCCCAAACTGACATTAAAAAGTCATCTTCTCCATGAAAAAAGACGCACAAATGCCAGTTGCTTAGAGTCCTGAGGGATTCTTGTCCGTCACCCCCATTTTTAATTAGAGTTATAATCATCTCTCAGGGGACATCTTGAGGCTTCATTAAATCCAGCAGCTTCCCTGTGACATATAAAACTAATGATGTTTAAAATCTTGGCTATATCAAAAAGAATGGCAATTTGGGGAAAACGTATCTGTTGTCTAGGGGCTTTAGGTGAAATGAGTTTCCCTTTTCCTCCTGTAAGACAAGGACTTTCCTGGAGTTAGCCTGAAAAGCAGTGCCTCTTGTTGTCCTGCTGGGTACACTGGTTTCACATTCATGTCACATTTCCGGATCCTCAGAGGCCCCAGTTAAACCTCTAGAAGCTCTAGAAGCTCTCAGTCAGGGTCTATTCATGACCAAGAACATGCTCCTTGAGGAGACTCACAAGCCCCTACTGAGTCTGCGTCTTTCTATCTATAAAGAAGTAGGCTGTCCTCTGAGCAGAGTTCCTCAAGGGCCTTTGGTCCCAGTAAGCTTCCATGTGCTATCATGAATGTTCCAGAACCTCCGTATCTCTACTCAGGCTGCTCTCCAAACCCGTCGACTGGGTGGGGTTTTCGGCCTTGGTATCCTCACCCCCCTACAGAATTGCACAGTATCTTCTGGTGTTTGCCATCTGTGACTTGCTTTACAAACCCACAACAGGTAGTGAGTTACATGACCCTTTGAGATGGACCAGCCTGTCTAGGTGTAGGACTAGTACTGTGTTCCTAGACCAGGAATTCTCAATGGCAGTACTCATTATACTTTTTTTTTTTTTTTTTT
>NW_012112697.1:2962212-2980795 GCF_000951035.1 Colobus angolensis palliatus
AAAGAAAGAAAGAAAGAAAGAAAGAAAGAAAGAAAGAAAGAAAGAAAGAAAGAAAGAAAGAAAGAAAGAAAAAGAAAGAAAAGGAGAGGAGAGGAGAGGAGGAGAGGAGAGGAGAGGAAAGGAAAGGAAGAAAAAAGAAAGAAAGAAAGAAAGAAAGAAAGAAAATAAATCTGCCCATTTATGTCATGGAAAAGAAGATGAAAGATGACGTACAAATTAGTTAGTGATTGGTATCAATGTGGAGGAGATTTCTGGTGCTGGGACAGTGAGGTTTTGGTAATCCATGTGTGGTTATCATGACATCATATGTTGCAAAATAAAGAATTCAAAAGATTTTTGATAGACCATGGCAATGCACCAAATCTAGCAACATGAAATGTAGCACAAGAAAATGGTGGGTCTTGACCTTGGACCTGAAAACCCATCTGCACATACTCTGGTGGAGGGAGCCAGGCTAGGTAAGAAGTATTGGAAAAGACCTGAAGCTTTTTTCTTTTCAGACTTTTGGGCACATTTAAGAATCACCTGGCTGAGCACAATGGCTCACACCAGAAATCCCAGCACTTTGGGAGGCCAAGGCGGGAGGATTGCTTGAGGGTAAGAGTTTGAGACTACAGCCTAGTCAACATAGCAAGACCCTGTCCCTAGAAAAAAAATTTTTTTTTTAAATTAGCTAGACATGGTGGTGTGTGCCGACAATCCCAGCTTCTGAGGAGGCTGACGTGGGAGAATCATTTGAGCCCAGGAGTTTGAGGCTGCAGTGAGCTCTGATCATACCACTGCACTCCAGCCTGGGCAGCACAGCAAGATCCCATCTCAAAAAAAAAAATAGTCACCTGGCATAAATGCTTAAAATGTGGATTCCCAGGTGCTACCCTAGATTGTCAGATTCAAGTTTAAGGTGTGGTCCAGGAATCTCCATGTATTAAAGTGTCTTAGATAGCTCAGATTGCTATCAGAAAATATCACAGACTAGGTGGCCCAATCAACAGACATTTATTTCTCACAATTCTGGAGTCTGGGATTAAAATACCTACACATTCAGTTCCACCCTCTTTGTGGAGGACACAAACTTTCAGTCCATAACATGAAGCTCTCTGGGTCATTCTGAAGTAGGGGCTCCGTGAGCCACACTTTCTGAACCACTGTCTTAGAGGTTAATGGGTGGAGGCTTTCACAATTGTATTGGGCAAAAGTGTAATGAGGAGAACAAAAGAGGTGAGAATCCTGCTCTACTGCGGTAGACAGAGCAGATGTGGATAATTTACATTTAATCTTGGGCCATGACACTTTAAGAAGAGAGTCAAACTGGAAACAGGAAGGCAAAGGGGACTCAGAAGTAGATCCTGTGAAAAAGAATGGAAGAAACCGGCAGTTCCTATCTCAGAAAGATCAGACTGAGAGAGGAGGCCAGGACAGGGGAAAGGTTGTCTGCATCAGGGAATTAAACTTCCTCTGTGTGACCTCACAAGGTGACACTAAGACCAGTGGGCAGGAACCACAAGGGATCTATTTAAAAGGCTCAAAATAATGACCATCTTCTCTTAACAATGAGAGCCATCTGTCCACAGTGCCAGAGGTGTTCAAGCAAGGGCCAGAGAACACGTTTAAATGATTCTTCGGGAAGTTGGGTAATGAATGGAAGGATGGCACATCAAAAAGGTGGCAGAACCAAGGGAAGTGTTATTGTTCTTGTTATTGTTTGATCGGAGAGAATACAGCATGTGTAGGTTTCCAAGTAGAAATGGAGTAAAGATAGGAGCCCAGGTGTGGCAGCTCCCAACACTTTGGGAGGCCAGGGTGGGAGGATCACTTGAGGCGAGGAGTTTAAGAACAGCCTGGGCCACATAGTGAGACTCCCTCTCTATTTTTTAAAAATTAAAAATAATTGTTTCTTTCTTTCTTTTTTTTTTTCTTTTTGAGACAGAGTCTCGCCCTGTCACAACCTCCGCCTCCTGGGTTCAAGTGATTCTCCTGACTCAGCCTGCCAAATAGCTGGGATTACATGCATGTACCACCATTCCTGGCTAATTTTTATATTTTTTGTAAAGACGGGGTTTTACCATGTTGGCCAGGCTGGTCTTGAACTCCTGACCTCAAGTGATCCGCCCACCTCGGTCTCCCAAGGTGCTGGGATTACACATGTGAGCCACCATGCCCGGCCTTAAAAATAAATTTAATAAGAGAAAGATATGAAAGTGATGGAGGCAGGCATGCCATGGGGACAGTAGTGGAGAGAGACAAGTAAGTGAAGGAGACGGGGACTAGAAGGACCTGGTCAGGTTGAACTCTAGAGATCGGGGAAGATTTGCAGTGGAATCACAGCAGAATAGAAGGAAGGAAATAGGAAGGATACAAAGATATTTCATGGTGAAAAAGAGGAGGTGGTATAAGGCACCATAAGGTAACGTGACAGGCAAGTTGAAGTTCATTCCAATCATGGTTTTAAGAAACAAAGGGGCCAGGTGCAGTGGCTCACACCTGTAATCCCACACTTTGGGAGGCCGAGGTGGACGGATCACGAGGTCAGGAAATCAAGACCATCCTGGTGAAACCCCATCTCCACTAAAAATACAAAAAACTAGCCAGGCATGGTGGCAGGCACCTGTAGTCCCAGCTACTCGGGGGCTGAGGCAGGAGAACGGTGTGAACCCGGGAGGCGGAGCTTGCAGTGAGTGGAGATCACGCCACTGCACTCCAGCCTCCGTGACAGAGCCAGACTCCATCTCAAAAAAATAAAAATAAAAAATAAAGTTCTTTAGTGGGCATGGTTTATAATCCCAGCACTGTTTAGCAATCCAGAGGCAGGTGGCTGGGGGTAACCTGGGCTGGGAATTGGCATGGTGTGCCAAAGAAAAAGGATAAAGGAACTTTACATTTCAGGCTCACAAGATTGGTAAATACCAAGCTGTGACCTGTCCAGGGTAGTGTGGGTTTTCTGTTTCCAGAGCCTTTAAACAAGCAAGTATCTTAGTTAAGCTTAGAAACCCCAAACCCTAGAGATACCCAGAAGTACCCAAGATACCTGAATTTCATTTCAAGGATGCCGCCTTTGTGCTCCTGTCTTGGTCTTGACAGAGTTGGGGCTTTGACTTTGAGGTTGTCTCGGTGCCATGCGTATTCTGAAAATGTTGGGTTTTTATGAAGCCCTGAGATTTCAGGAAGGGTGCAGATCCTGTGGCCACCGTAATTTATCTTAAGACGAATAAACAATGAGGTGTTTCATGTGTTTTCTCCTTTCTCCTGTACTGCCTAGTGGATTTCCAATGTGTTTATGAAAAATAATGGCTTTGGCCAGGCACGGTGGCTCATGCCTGTAATCCCAGCATTTTGGGAGGCCAAAGTGGGTGGCTCACTCAAGGTCAGGAGTTTGAGACCAGCCTGGTCAACGTGGTGAAACTCCGTCTCTACTAAAAATACAAAAATTAGCTGGGTGTGGTGGCGGGCACCTGTAATCCTAGCTACTCAGGAGGCTAAGGCAGGAGAGGAGAATCGCTTGAACCCAGGAGGCAGAGGTTGCAGTGAGCCGAAATCGTGTCATTGCACTTCAGCCTGGGAGCAAGACTCCGTCTTAAACAAACAAACAAACAAAAGCAAACAAAAAAGAAAAATAATGGCTTTTAAGTGCATGAGATCTACATGATCGACATGATCTGCAAATTTACCTGTCTTTGGTCTTAACCCCATTTAATTGAGAAATAATTTCTAAATCTAACACCTAAATCTATGGGAGAGATCTGGAAATAGGCTTGTCAAAGTAGAGGTCATATATGTTGACCATTTACTTCCTCATTGTTTTTGCAGGATGAACTCTTAAACATTTCTTAAACACTAGTAGAAATGCCTTTTTTTTTCTAAGCAGATTTTTTGCAGGATAAAGTTGTTTATAAGGGAAGCTGTTGTTATTGGCTAAAATCATGGGAGAGTCACTTCATTTTTAACAACTTGGAAAGACTGAAAGAAAGCAGGATTAATGCCTCTGTTTTTAAAAAGAAACAGGGCAGCGTGTGGTGTTCTAATCTGGAAGTTCACCTGGAAAAAAAAAAGAAAGATTACCAATTTATTTCTAGAATAATCTGTAGTGAATGCAGTGTTAGGAACTTATATCACTTGACAGAACAAGTTCTGTCAAACTGATTTATTTCCTTCTGTGAAAGAGTAACAAGATTTTAGTAGATTGAGGGGAAATGATCAATATAATCTATATTTTATTTAGCAAGATGCTTGAACCTGCTGCATCCAACATCTTGGTCAATAAATTCAGAAAATTTGGGGATTGGCATTAGTTGTCTAGAGGGTAACTGAGCTCCTATCCTGGGGCCTAGATTTAGTAGCACATCCTTTTTGAAAGTCCCAAAGGAGGGGAATAGTTACCTGACCTATTTTAAGAGGAAGATATACTAGTGAATTCCCCTAGAAGATCCTCTGAGTTGTGATGAATGTATCTGACATGTTTGTCATTCGTGGTTTTGACTATTCAGATATGTTTGGAAGATCGGTCACATGTGTGGTGTGTGTATACATGTATATGTATATATACACACACATATTTTATAAAATACAGTTTATGCTGCTGTGCACAGCCATTCACATACCCTGCATTCACATCCTTCTGAAAATTCCCCAAGAACTTCCCGACAGGATGGGTTCTCAGGCTTCTCTGTCACCAAAGGGGTGGGGGGAATAAGAGGAAACAATAACTCTGAAAGCAAGTGAGATGTGTGGAAATAAATCTGTCATACTCTGTAATTCTAAAAAAGAAAGATACTTCTGGAAATTCTATCCCAGCTTAGGAAACAGTCGGCTGTGAGAAACAGTGATGATATTACTCTTATGATGAGTCTCTGGATTTACATATCCCCTCTGCTCGAGGGAATCCAAGCACCTTAATAACTGTGACATCATTCTAAACTATTAATCTTCACAACACCCCCCTGAGGAAGTCTGTTAGGCACTGACATTCCTCGTATTTCAGCAACTTTATGGCTGGAATTAGGTATATCAGGTATCTGTGTATAGGGAAAGTTTGTCCTTGATAATGTATCTTTATCTCATTGCTCCACTTCCCAGTACTAACAGATTTAACTTAGAGCCCAGTAACACCTAAAAAGAACATCTGAGATTTGTCTCGGTCCCTCTAGTTCATGCAGTACTTTTACAGTCACTTGATCTTCACGCTCCAACCCTTCAATGCCGACAGGTAAGAAATATCAGAATATTATTAATCATTTCTACCATGGATTGAACCCCCTTCATGTGCCAGGGATTGTGCTAGATACTTTATATCTGCAGTCTCATTTAATCCTGAAACAACCCTGTGGGGTGTGTACTGTTATCTCCATTTTACAAGGAGAAGTTACACAGTGAGGATTAAGTGATTTGCTGGGGGCCATCCAGCTGTTAGTGGCAGAGCTAACACTAGAACCCAGGCCTTTGGTAATCTTCCTGCTCTCTACATTTTGTTTTATTTTTATTAAGAAAAGCCTTTGGCTGGGCGCGGTGGCTCACGCCAGTAATCCCAGCACTTTGGGAGGCTGAGGCGGGTGCATCACGAAGTCAGGAGTTTGAGACCAGCCTGGCCAACAGTGAAATGCTATATCTACCAAAAATACAAAAATTAGCCGGGCATGGTGGCATGCACCTGTATTCTCAGCTACTTGGGAGGCTGAGGCAGGAGAATCCCTTGAACCCAGGAGGCGGAGGTCGCAGTGAGCTGAAATTGCACCACTGCACTCCAGCCTGGGCCACAGAGTGAGATTCCATCTCAAAAAAAAAAAAAAAAAGCCTTTGATTCTTCTAGGTAATTCTTTCTTGTATGTATTTACTTTTCTATATATTTTTAATTTATTTATATTGTATATCACTGCAAGATCATGTCTCTGACTTTTTAGGCTTTGAGTATAAGGTAAATCTGTCCTGAGCTACCAACACTGCCTCTCTGATTTGTCGTGAGAGAGGGAAGTATTAGGTACTAAATCATATTTTTAAAAATATGCCAATAATGAAAAGTGATTGTTTTATTGTTACGCCATTCTAGCCCAGCCCACAGGCTCAGCAGTAGATATGATGTCCCCTCTGCCTCCCTTCGTCTCTTTCTCTTTCCAGTTGGGGATCGTTCTCTTGTTCTATTGCCCAGGCTGTAGTGCAGTGGTGTGATCATGGCTCACTGCAGCCTCGAATTCCTGGGCTTCCGTGATCCTTCTGCCTCAGCCTCTCTAAGCACTGTGATTACAGGCATGAGCCACCACGCCTAGCCTATATTTCTTTTAGTAGGTAATAATAGGGTAATTATGCTTTAAAACAAACAAACAAAAGGCTGGGTGCAGTAGCTCACACCTGTAATCCCAGCACTTTGGGAGACCAAGGTGGATGGATTGCTTGAGCTCAAGAGTTCAAAACCAGCCTGGGCAACACGGCAAAACCCCGTCTCTACAAAAAAATACAAAAATTAGCTGGGTGTGGTGGCATGCACCTATAGTCTCAGCTACTTGGGAGGCTGAAGTAGGAGGATCGCTTGAGCCCAGAGGCGGAGGTTGTAGTGAACTGAGATTGTGCCACTGCACTCCATCCTGGGTGACAGAACCTGACCCTGTCTCAAATAAAAAAGAAAAAGGAAAAGGAAAAGAAAAAAGGAAGGAAGTTAGTTAGTTATTTAAGGACTTATATTGAGTGTTTCAATGAGATCTGATCCTCCCTCCCTCCCTCCCTCTCTTCCTTCCCTCTTTCCTCATTGGTTAAGCATGTCTGCATGCCCAGAACCATCTTCATCCTGGAATCGATATCTGCAGTTCAGTGTCGTCATCATTGTCGTCATCACTGTCATTATCATTCTCATTATCTTCTCTTCTCCAAGGGTACAGCACTGAGTACCAATTAGCATGGTGGGCGTTTATGGAGATGTGTACAGTGAACACTCCATATGGTGCCTATCCTTGGGGAAGCAGGCGGGTCATCCGTAACATGAATACAAATCTACTCATGAATGCATATGCATTTCCACATCATCACAGGTATTCTGTAGTGAAACAAATGGATCTTGTTGCTGTTATCTTGGTTCCATACAGTTTTACACAAATGCAGGAAACCCACTCAGAGAGCTGAATATGAGGAGCTGGGTGAGGTCACCTCCAACACTGGGCCTGAGACAGGGTGAGGAAGTGAGCCTGAGCCTTGAGCTAGACTCAAAGATGGAGAAAGAACCTCCTTCGTGTTATTCTCCAGATCCCTCCAAAGTTGAAAGATGCCACAATAAAGGTCACATAATTCTGCTGGGTTGGTTGCTTTGTATGATTCTCTCTACCCTCTCTTATATGTTTCCACCACTTGGAGTTTAGTTTGACAAAAACTAAAAAGAAGTGAAGAGCACACATTCACTGACAGAGGCATCTCAAACCCACAGCTGGGAGTCAGGAACCTGTGCTTCACCTTATCCTTCTGTACTCATAATGTAGCAGTGGCTCCATAAATGATGAGATATGAAGATGATGAGAATGACATTGAGAATTTCCAGCACTACTTTTATTTGGAATCAAAAGCCACAGCAATCATTTCATTGACCAATAGAGTTATCTACCTAACCGATGTCTCAAAACAGCAAGTCCAGGCCGGGCTCAGTGGCTCATGCCTGTGATTTCAGCACTTTGGAAGGCCGAGGCGGGTGGATCACTTGAAGTCGGAAGTTTGAGATCAGTCTGGCCAACATGGTGAAACCCTGTCTGTACTAAAAATACAAAAATTAGCTGGGCATGGTGGCAGGTGCCTATAATCCCAGCTACTTGGGAAGCTGAGGCAGGAGAATCACTTGAACCCGGGAGGTGGAGGTTGCAGTGAGCTGAGATTGTGCCACTGCACTCCAACCTGGGCAACAGAGTAAGACTCTGTCTCAAGAAATAAACAAAATCCAGCAAGTCCTTGGCCTATGACATTTAGAAGTTTAAAATTAGAACTTGTACAAAACGTTTAAAGCCTGTAGGAAGTTCTAGATTTCCAGCATATCTGAAGAGGATTTAGATCCTGTTGATCCTGGAGAGACATATCTATGACTGACCTCTTTCACCACACCCCTCCCTGCTGTATTTATGCTTTGCTGAAGCGATAGGTCTCTAGAAGGTAGCCTCATGAAAACTAGATTCTCTTCTGACTGGTTGCCAGGATCATTTCAATGGGCATAGTACTGGAAATGTGTCTTAAGAAATAGGAGGCCGGGCATGGTAGCTCACGCCTGTAATCCTAGCACTTCGGGAGGCTGAGGCAGGCAGATTGTCAGAGCTCAGGAGTTTGAGGCCAGACTGGGCAACACGGTGAAACCTTGTCTCTACTAAAATAGAAAAAATTAGCCGGGCATTGTGGTGCTTGTCTGTAGTCCCAGCTACTTGAGAGGCTGAGGGAGGCAGGAGAAATGCTTGAACCCGGGAAATGGAGGTTGCAGTGAGCCAAGATTGTGCCACTGCACTCCAGCCTGGGCGACAGAGTGAGACTCCAAAAAAAAAAAAGAAAGAAAGAAAAGAAAAGAAACAAATAGGAATGGGCTGGGCACAGTGACTCATACCAGTAATATCAGCACTTTGGAAGACTGAGGTGGGAGGATCACTTGAAGCCAGGAGTTCGAGACCAGCCTGGGCAAAAAAGCAAGACCCTGTCTCTACAAAAAAATTGTAAAACAAATTAGCCTGGCATGGTGGCATGTGTCTGTAGTCCCAGCTACTCAGGAGGCTGAAGTGGGAGGATTGCTTCAGCTCAGGTGTTGGAGGCTGCAATGAGTTATGGTCATGCCACTGCACTCCAGCCTGAGTGACAGAGCAAGATTCTGTCTCTAAAAACGAAGAAATAGGAATGAACCCAAACACTGAAGGCTGGTACTATATTGACATTCAGAGTCCCACCTCTAGGTCTTAGTAGGTAGGGTCTTCCAATAGGATACTGTATTTTTGATTTTCCTTTTTTTTTTTTTTTTTTTGAGATGGAGTTTCGCTCTTGTTGCCCAGGCTGGAGTACAATGGCATGATCTCGGCTCACTGCAACCTCCACCCACTGGGTGCAAGCGATTCTCCTGCCTCAAACTCCTGAGTAGCTGGGATTACAGGCGCCCCCACCACACCCAGCTAAGTTTTGCATTTTTAGTAACAATGGCATTTCACTGTGATGGCCAGGCTGGTCTTGAACTCCTGACCTCTAGTGATCCACCTGCCTCATCCTCCCAAAGTGCTGGGATTACAGGCATGAGCCACCGCGCCTGGCCTGCATTTTCGATTTTCCATCCAACCCAGTGGTGAACATGCCCATCAAAGTACTCATGCCCTCTAGGTAGAATCCCACCTTTCTGGGTGCTGGGGATTATGAGTTTACCCCTAAGTAATGACTACTAGATAGTCTCACTCTCATGTGACCCTTCATATGCCCTTCCACGTCCCATTCCCAAACTAAAAGGGGTATCATCCCACTCAGAACAGCCTAGGGTGGGAGGTGGAAGCAATAGGGCCCATCAGTGTCTGCCTTGTGCCCCTTCGCCTGAGACAGCTGTTCCCTTTGATTCCCAGTGGTGTCACCCTCTGGCCTCACTATCTTGCCGTTCGCTTTCAAAGCAGTTTCCAGGCACACCCCATCTTCATCTTTCTGTGAGAATAAATGAACACTTTGAGGCTCCCATGTCTTCATTAAACATTTTCTCTAAACTGCATGCTCTGGCTCTGTGCCCACGTGCACCAAGAAAGCTGCCCAGGAGCAGCCAAACCCCAGAGCCCTGGCTGCTGGTTCTTCCTATAAATAGCCCTTTGAATAGGCAGGAGGCACCTGCACGAACTGCCACTCCTCCCCTCCTCTCTGCATCCTGGCTTTCCCAGCTCCCTGAGTCTCAGGCTGGGGAGGATGGTGAGCAGCCTCCCCAGCCCCCGGCAGAATGAGCAGCAGTATTGGCGGCAGCAGCAGCAGCAGAGAAAAGACCAGGAGCGAGTCGCACGTGCTCCCTCCCTCCCTCCCTCCGCTCGAGGCCAGGAGCTGCTGGGACCTGTGGTCTGGCAGTGGGGAAGGGAGGGGACCCTGGTAAGCAGCAGTGTGGGAAAACGTGGAATGGAGACTAGAAGAGAAGCTGTACATAAATAAATAAAGAAAGCATGTTTGACCAAACCCCCAACACCGAAATCTCGAAGCCCAGTGGAGCAGGAAATTGAATGGCCCGGACTCCGCAGCCTCGCCTGGCCCTCCTCCCCCTGCCCCTGGCCGGGAAGATTTTCTAGGCCTCCAGACCTTTTTTTTTTTTTTTAATTTAGAAATCTCAACTCTAGAGAGAAAGAGGAAAGGTGTTTTTAAAAGAGTAAGGGCTCAATGGCCACAGATCTGAAAAAACTGAAAAGTGGGGCGGGGCGGCGGGGAGGAAAAGAGCACCCAGCTGTGTGTGTGTATGTGTGTGTGTGTGTGTGCGCGCGCGCGTGCGAGCACGCGCAAGACGGTCTAGGAACCAGCCCGCAAGGGGAAAAGAAAACAAAGGAAAGTATGACATGAGAAAGACAGAGAAATAAGTGGTGGAAGGCATGAGTGGTGGGGGAGGGGGCTGGGCGCTGGAAAGAGGCAGAGAGGATGGATACCGGAATGCAGGCGGCGCGGGGAGGGAGGGAGGCGCACATGTGGGAGAGAGAGAGACAATGATGTCAGCATTTCCTTCTGGATTGGTCACGTGGTCCTTGCCAGGTAAACAGACTGGAAATAGACTCCATAAAGGCAGTGCCTGCCGAGGGAGGGCGGGAGACGAATCCCGCTTCACCCTTTCCTCTCTGTTGCATCCTCAGCAAGCAGGTTTTCACGTCTGCGACAAGGTGGTCTCAGAGTGGAACTGCATTCTTACAAGTCAAGGAATATGATTCAGAGAGGAAAAGCTATTTGCTTTTATAATTAGCTCAAGGGGTTTGGAAACATTTTGATTAAAAAATAATAACAGAGGCGGGGACAAATGTGAAACTAAGCTCAGATGCTACGAGTGTCTTGGGCCGGGGATAGCTTATCTTTGTGTCTTCTTTGGAAGGGGCTCAGATGGATCTAGATTAAGGATGGATTGCACGGCCACAGTTCAGAATGAAAGGATCAGATGCTGTAATTATCAACATTAGGAAACAGAAAATGCTAACAGATTCAATGAGAATACATTAAAAGAGTTTGATACAGTTCAGTGTGTGACCCTGGTGCCCCAGGAAGGAATGGAGACCCCACAACAGAAAAGAGGTTAAAAAAAGGTACAATGACTTTCAAGCAGTGTTCTTTAAAAATGATATGAAAGGATTCTCAAGCAAAACATGGCAGGAGTTCAAGGCATTTGAAAACGGGAAAGGGACATCGGAAACTTTATCTGAAAGCAAACTGGATGAAGCAGGTAATTTTTCCACCTGGAAAGCTCTAGAATCCAAAATGGTAGTGGGAGGGAGAAGTGTATGGATCTTTCTTCAAATGCCTGGAAATAAGGCTTTTGCATCTGTGATGAAATATCTCATTTAGATCACTCTTCGAATAATTTTGGATTGACGGGATATACCATTATGATCAGTTATTTTCTGACCGGGTGGAAATTTGGCCAAAGCTTGTGGGAAGTGGAATGACCAACTCAGTTTTTCAGAAATGAGTGGGTTGCTAAGATGCAGTTTTAAACCTGGGACAGTCTTCAGTAAACTGGGACCAGTTGGTCACCTTAGTGGGGAGCTAGGAGTTCTAGTCTAGTCTTCATGAATATAATGAGACAATTCACCCCTTCCCCCTCTCTACCCACCAAAAACCAAAACAAAACCACCTTTCATTCTGTTTTTCTCTCATTTCTTATTCTCTCCCCTCATTTCTTTCGCTTAGTCTTCCCTGATCAGTTTATAGCATTGCATGGCTAATTTGGGTATGTGTGAATCTGTAGACGGACACATGAGCTGGCAGAATATAGCTAAACTGAACAGTTGGCTTTAGTTGCACCTGGGGAAAAGGAGGGGAGAAAATAACTATGCATTGTTGCTGTTTCTTTTGCCCCCCACCTGCCACCTGCTTAACATCCCTTATTGGAGAAGAGGGTGAGAGCCCAGGCAGTACACACAAGTGTACTTTCAGCCCTTGGGTTAAAAGAAAGATATTTGATACCCCTCTCTGTTAACAAAATACGTCACTCTCAAGACTCCCAGCCCAGAGTTATTTTTGCAGCATTATGTAATTGGATTGCCTAGTCAGAAGTACTTCCTTAACAAGGCTTTCAGCAACCCCTCCATGTGGGCCTGGCTGGGCCTGGCCAGTCCTGCCCAGTTACACACACTCACACTTGGGCAGTTATCAGTCAGCGTCAACCCAGCCAAGCACGGTGAAAAGTGATCAGCCCATACCACTGGACTGACCACCCTTCCCCCTTGCTGCAGGTTCACCCAAAGTGAGTGGTCAGTATCTGCAGTGCGCATGGAGGCCAGAGTTGGTGGATGACTGTCATGTGGCCAAGCCTCAATATTGGCAAAGCAGGCATCATCTTTGTTTCAAGGGAGCTGTGGAACTGCCCCACCCACAGCCTTCCCTACCTTAGGGCCTGCAAATGGAGCACTCAAGTGACCAGGAGTTCCCAAGGGGCCTGCCTTTGGATATCTATCTCTGCCTGCTCTTATTCCCCGTCTACTGGATTTCCTCATATTTTTTCATGAGCAGTTGGTCATCTGATCATCCCTTCCTGTTAGCCCTGCTGACTCACAGAAGTAAGGAACTTGTCTGAGCTTCAGACACTGTCAGAAAATTTACAAAGAAAAACAAAAAGGACTAGTATGAACTTCCCCTGGTATGGCCAGCTGAGGCTGGAAAACCAAGGGGCACACCAGGCAATTGTTACATGGTTTCAAACCCTGTAATCCTAGGATTTTGTTGATATTTCTCTATTGCATTGTCCTTTTTGGTCTTTTTCCCTTTAGTGAATAACATCCCCCATGCCTATCAGTGACTTGTCTCTTAGTCTTGAATCTAGCCGTGAATCCATACAAAACCAGAGCACCCTTCCCGGAATATTTTTCTTTCCTGCCCCTCAGCCCATGTGCCCTGCACATCTATCTATTCTCATCCCTTGGGTCCCCTGATTCTCCTGACCTTGATGAGAGGCAACTGGTATAATAGAAATAGCTTTAAAGCTTGACAGGCCCAGGTTCAAAGTCAAGCTGAGCCACTTATAGCTGTGTGACCTTACGTGAGTGACTTAACCTCTCTGAATCTGGTATTCCTCATCTATAAGATGGTACTACTAATAATATCAGTTTCCCAGGGTTGCCGGGAGAACTGAATGCAATTATTTGCAAAGTGCCTGGCAGGGAGCTAAGGCATGGTAGGTGCTCAGCAAATGTGGGCTCTCGTGGGAGGGAGGAAAAGAGCTACCTTCCCTGGCTCCTGAGAGCTAACCTCCATTCTCTTTACCATCTGTCTCCTACTGGAATATCCTTTTTAGTGGTGCTAAATTGAATCTCACCATCATTTGGTGGTGGGTTGAGGGAGGGGCCCCAATAGAGACTCCCGTGGCTATTCTTTTGGGGGAAGCTTTCCACCTGACAATCTGTCCCCCGCCTGCCTCCTTATAGCCAGTGTCTCTCTGCAGACCCCTCCAAGGCTGGGCGCTAAATTAAGTCTATTAGCCTTGGTTTTATCTGTGCCAAGCTGCAGGGGCCACCAAGTGCTCTGTGCAAAGGGACAAGGGATGAATGCAGTTTCTCCCAAAGTGTCCACCTGTGTGAACCCTGCATCTTTGTTGCAAAGGTGGGTCCATTCCAACTCCACAGCAGGAACTCATTGGAACGCATAGGGCAGGATCCCAGGGACAAACTGAGGTATCAACCAGCCACAGGCAAAATAATGGGGGAAACCAGGAAGGAGAGGTTCCCTGAAGGTGAGGGGCAGGGACAAGCCAGAACCCAGGGGCTCCTTTCGCTGAAGTTCACAAATGCCAAGAGCTGGTGATGTGAGCTGTACCTGGAGGGGCCAGGCTGGGGTGGAGGAGCGCCCATGGCAGCGCACACCACTGTTCCAGTTGGCAGGAAACCCTTCCCTGAAGACTGCAAGTTTAACCTTTAGCATTCAAGTGTCGAGGCTTAAGTGTCGTTATGAGCAATTCTTCCTGCTGCAGCGTTCCCAGGCTGCGGAAAGAGGGGTCGGCGCAAATCTGCCCGCTTTCCTTTTTCTTCCCAGACAGAATGAGAGGGAGGGAGACGTGCAGCACCAAACACGCAAACACAGGCACCCCTCCAGTCGGCCCTTCGCTAACTCTACACACGCACTCCCGCCTCCTTGGCCGGTCCAGTTTCTGGTCTGCCCTGGAGGTGAGCAGGGCCCCTGGGGTTCTCCACTCCCAGCTCTTGCACCTGGGGCTGAGGGGTACAGAGGCACCTTCCCTCTCGAGGCCTTGGCTGGAAGGGGCTCCAGGGGACATCGGGGTCCAGCGTCCTCCTGCAGTCGGCTTCAGGGTCCCCACCCCGGTGCCCACACCTCGGTGTCCCGCGGGGAGGAGGGGTGTGAGCGCATCTGTGGCCCTAAAGAGACTGAGCAGCATGGCGAGAAAGACAGAAAGAGAAGTGAACCACCAGCAGCCCCGGGTGCGGAGTTGGGGTGACGGGGAGGCAGGCATGGGGCCTGGGCAGCGAGGGCGTTGGGCTTGAGGTACGCCCCCCGCCGCGCCCTCGCCTTCCCAGGCCACTGATGGGGCGGGCCCCCGGTAGTGGTGGCTTTTCTGGGCATCCGCAGGGGCATAATGGGGTGATCGAATTGCTCTGCCAAGGCCTGTTTCCCCGCCCATCCGAGGGGCAGCTGGGCCATGCCCTGCGTGCACCTGTGAGGGGCGCCTGGGTCCCAGTGCGGCGACTCTGCACCGGCTTAAGCGCCTCAGCCGGTGTCTCCAGGGACCAGGGGGCCCGGGGCTTCCTCCGGGAGTCCAGAGCCCGCAGGAAAAAAAAAAAAGGGTCCCGAAATGGAGTTGGGTGTGCCGGGCATTAGGGACGCGCACGCTGGCTCTGTGAACTGGGATCAGCATCTCAGGCCAACTGTCGAATTCTCGATGATAAGGTTTTGGGAATGAGAGAGTGGGGAGGGAAGGGTCCTGGTCTATACAACATCCAGCCCAGAGGGACGGAAGAGCAGACACGAGAAGGGTGCGTCTCACGCCCGGGCCAGAGGAAACTGGCGTCGAATGTCCCTGCAGCCCGCTGAGCTCTGGAATTAAAGAGGGAGGCGGCTGCGAGGGCGCGCCCCGAGTCCACAGGGGACCAGTGCCCTGCCCGCAGCCTTCACACAGGCTGGGCCCTAGGCCACCCCACGGGGAGCCCGGCTAGCCAGAGCCCCAGCGGTTGCGCTCCAGGCCCGGTGCGCACCGGACTCCTGCCGGCCCATGGGGCCGCGCCCTGCCCTGCACCCACCAGCCTTAACCAAATACAGGCTCCAAATTTCGTGCGATCAGCGCACGGGAAGATCGGATTCGCCTTTTTCTCTATTTCTGAGAATAGGAAACCAACGAATCGGAAATTTTTTGCCTTGGAAAAATATCTGTTCGATGTCGTTTGTTGCTTAAATTGTCCTTGGAATTTTTTTTCAACTTTATTTGAAAAAGAGAAAGTTGATGCGCTCCCCAAACCCTGTTTTTCTTTAAACCGTCCCTTTAGACGTGCAGCCGGTTACCGCAGATGTTTTCTGGGGCGAAGAGAGCGAAATGGAATGGGAGGGAGGACGAGGACTGGGAATCTCTCATTTTAAATCCCATTACTGGCTTTGGGGAGAGGCACACAGACACACACACATGCGCGCGCGTGCACACACACACACACACACACACACACAAAATCAGGAAAAGCTAGTTCGTCCCCCACTGATTTCCTTCACTTCAAAGATTTCCCTCGCCCCCTTAAATCAGAAAATTATGGCGCTAGGTATTTCTCAAGAAAAAAAAAAAAAACCCTCACGTTTATTCAGAATATGTACACGGTTTAGGTTCCTTTTTACATTTCTCAGCAAAAAAATAAAGGGATGGGGGTGGTGGGTAAGAGGCACTCAATTCCCTGGCCATTAAATAAGCCATGCCTGCAAAAAATGCAAGCACGGGGTGGGGTGGGGGGATTGTTCAGCCGCGCATCCCTCCATTAGCGCACGCCTGCGTGTCTGCGTGTCAACAATGCACGTGCCACCATGGGCACCGTCTCCCGGCGCTGGTCCAGGAGGGCTATGTGCAGATGGGAGGCAGGTCTCAGTTGCCCACTCACAGCCCTGCTCTCAAGCCCGCCACCCGCCCATGGCAGGGTTTCCTTTTTTCCTGGCTCAGGCTGGCAAGTAAGAAGTCTCGATCATTCCCCCCAGTTATGCCCTGGGAAATCCCTAAAGCGAACATGGCCCGACTGAGGGTCTCTTGCCCTCGAGTTGTTCACTTTGTTGCGTTGTGATGAAGTTAGTTCTCTCTCTCCTTCACCCGCCCCAGGCTTTAGATGTGGTGCAAACTTCTAGTACCTGCCAGGTCACCAAAAGGGAAGTCAGGCGCTAGCCGGCGGTGCAGGCGGTGCGGAACCCGGGAGAGCCACCGGCTCTGCGCCTCCTGCCCCAAGGTTGGATTTCAGATTTCCATTGCAAAGGAGCTGAGAAAACTGGGAATCTGACTCAAACCCTGGAACTGACTAATTGCCTTGCATTTTCACAATGCGCCATGTATTCGAAATGAAGGGCAGGCTTTATCATTTGGAACTCTTTCAAGGACCCGGGCGCTCCAAGTTTGGGGCTAATTCTTTAAAGGTTTTACTTCTGAGAAACAGGAAAAAAGAAAGAATGAAACGTACCCACAATCCATGTACTGGAGATGACACTCAAGAGTAGGTTGTGGTCTCTTTTGAATCAGGAGTTCAAAAGAAAAAAAAAGGCTTGTTCCCTCCCCCTTGCCCCAGGGATGAAACCTCTCTAGATTTGAGCGGCCAATTTGGTTTGATTTCTGCGGTTTGGAGGCTCTGGCAGGGTTAGGGGCGGCAGGGCTCAGAAGACAGACCTCAGCTGCCTTCTAGACCAGCTGGTTTGCTCTTGGCCCTGGAAGCAGAAGCTAAAATCGAGGTGATTCACCCTCACCCTGGTAGCTCGAGTAGAGAGTCAGGGGAGGGCGTCGCGGAACCTCCCTGGCCACGCCCCACACGCGCTGTCCATGTACCTCCCGGCTCATCTCCTTATCTTCTCACCGCACCCCCTACCTGCCTCCTGTCCCCCAGGGATCTAGTTCCCCTTTCTCTCTGTCATTTCGAGCCAGTTTTCTTTTCCCACCAAAAAACTCCTTTTTCTTGGAGTAACTTTCCGAAAGAGCCGTCGTCCTAAATGCCATCCTCATGGAGCTGGATTTGGGAAGCTGGTTCTCAATTAAAGCGCCTTTTGTGGGCACGGTGTGCATCCCTACAGCCCCCAGAACGTCACCTGGGTGCGGGGACCCTCAACCTCGCCGGGCCGGACACTGAACCGTGACAAAAGGGGACTTCAGATCCTCTGCTCTTTTCCCGTGAAAAAGCCCCAGAAACACATCTGAATTTGGTTTTTGGTTACCTTTCAGGTGTAAAAAAATATTTTGACAAAAGTATTCCCCAGTCCGCCAGAGTTGGGGGAAAGCAAGCTCTTGTGCAATATAGGCACAAAGCAAGAAGCTGCATGTAGTGGGCACCACTGTGTACATCCGCTTATGACTGTGGGGACCATGTCAGGAGTCTGAGGGTCTGGCACCAACATTCAAACGGCCTAGTCCTGCCAGGGACACCCCTGGTTTTCGTAAACGGGGAGGGGGGCGGTGATTTTTACTCAGACTCATCTACTCACTCCCTGGCGCATTGAGAGCAAACTTTGAGATTTGGTGGTTGAGGCTCAGCGCACAGTGGCTTAACCTTAGGGCAGAGCCTTGGATGGAGCGATTCCGGACGCTCAGAAGAACCGCACCCCACATCCCTACCAGAAAAGGGAACTGTTCGATTTGTCTGGGGGTCAGGGGGTGGATCTGGGCAATGGGGGTGTCGGATGGATGGAGCCCACGTGCTGCGCCTGGCTGCCACTCTCTAGTTTCTCCCTCCCTATCTCATCTTCTGCCATTTCCAGAGGCAGGAGAAAGGTGATCTCGGACTTGACCCCTAAATCACAGCTGCCGGTGGCTGCACCTCACTCCAGGATGAGCGCAGCCCCTTCCCCGGGCTCGGGCAGCTTAACCCCTTCCTCCCCGCGTGCGCAGAGGCCGCCGGTGGCGGCGCCTCTGACCCCGGCACTGCGAGCAGCCCGCCTCCTCCGCGCGGCACCTTGGATCCCGTGCAGAGACCACAAAAGGACGAGGCTGCCCGGCACTGCGAGCCTGGGGCACGGGCCGGCTGGCCCAGAGCGCTGCCGAGGAGCCCGAAGAAGAGCCGGAGTTAGCGGAACGAGGAGGGATGTTTAGATCATGTTAACTACCCAGACAGATGCACTTCAGCATGTCTGCATTTATGGAATCCATATGTTGTGGCAAATGAAAGGACTGCAATACGTACATACAATAGACTTAGAATAACAATACACATTCAAAAAGGGACTCGCACATTCTTCACCCTCCAACCCCTTCCTTAGATCTAGCTCTGGAGTTGTA
>NW_012112697.1:2980887-2983245 GCF_000951035.1 Colobus angolensis palliatus
TTTCTGTGTCCACAATCCTCCTGCAGAAGAAAACCCAGGGCCCAGAGCCAGACTTTTTCCAAGTGAGATCTCCTAAGACCCCTTCATCCTCCTTGCCCCTTAAGATGGCCCATTGCCTCTTTAGCCTTTGGACCAAATAATAGCTGCTCACATTGCAACCCCATATTCTGATCATTGCAGGGGAGCAGATTCTTACTCAAATTCACCATTCACATCTTCATCATTAAATCAACATTTTTATGTTATATTTGCAAAGAAGTGGCTTCCAACAGATCTGGAAACACAAACCCCCAGCGAGCGGGCACTCACACAGCTCTGCCCAGTACCTGAATTTATGTACACCTTGTATATCTGTGTGCACAGATATATTCACACACACACACATACAAATGCAAAGACATCTGAAGTCATTCAAATGTATATTTATGTACCCCTTTATGCATATATTTTTGTTTTTATATCTATATCCATTCATTTGAGTGAGAGCTAGAGAAATGTACACAGCAATGCAATATTTAGCCTACATTCCACTTTCCCTCCTAATCTAAATGTCTTAAAACCAGGTTGGTCTAAAATTTTCTGCCCTCTTGCTAGCTAAATGAAAGACTTTGATTCTGAATTTCTTGTTTCCTTCTTTTTTCATTTTGTACGTAAAATAATCCATATAGATGCTGGATTATCGTCTAAGCATTATTCAATCATACGAGCTTGGTACCTCTCCTCCTTATAACGAATTCACTAAGTAAAATTAGCATAAGTATTTACCAGATTAAGCTGACATTTTCCTATATTGTAACATGAAATACATTTATATCCAGAATTTCCTCCAAATAGCTTATAGCAAAGGAAATAGTGACTTCCTACGCACTGTTTTATATAAGAAACAAGCTACAAGTTCACTTCTAGTACTATTTACATTTTAAAAGAAAATAAATACATAGTATTTAAGTGATTTTTCAAGATCTACAAAGAGGAGTTTAATTCTACTACATCTTTAAAAAAATAAACAGCTTTATGAAGATTCGTGAAGACAGATAAAAAGGAAGTTAATATATTCCTGAGGGTCTGAACAATTTTCCTTACCTGATATATTATGGAAAAATTCAGAATTTACCAGTCTTCCTTCAGTCAGCTACATTTTACACTGACCTGCCCTTTGGACTGAAAGGGAAAAAAAAAAGATTAACTGTTGCCATTGAAAAATTTAAAATAATAATCAGAAACCGGACAAACTGAAGGTAAAAATATACAATGGCTACAATAAAGATAAATATTTATTTAATCAAAGTAGAGGTTGTGTTTGGACTGTAGGAATGTTTCATCCTTCCCTTAAAAAAAAAAAACAAAAAAAAAAACAAGAAAGAAAAAAGCTAGAGTCTTTGCAGGCTCCTAGAGAGTTCCCCATTGTCCAGGGCTATCAAGAGCCCAGAATGGCATTAACCTCACAAAAGACACATTGTGCAGGGGACAAAAAAAAGCCCCTTCTTCTACAATAACTTTTAGCTTTTTTATTTTTAGAAAATGACAAAGGTTTTGCAAGCACTGACTGGTGAAACCTGTAGCAAGCCAGGCTGGACTTGGCTTTATTGATCAGCTGTCCTGCATGGAAAAGCAGCCAGGAAAAGTTTGAATGGCAACCCAGATTTGGCTCACAGAGAGGAAACCCCTGATTTTTCTAAATGTATTTTCTTTTTTTCCCCAGTCTAAATAAAATAGCATTATTTCCCAGAGTGAATTCAGAAGGATTAGATGAGGTAACCCTGCAAAATCCTAAACCGGTTTTTTTCTCTCTAGTCTTGACTAAGAAGCTGCATGCTCTTAAGAGCATTGGAAAATCTCTCAAAATGAAGAATTACTTTCTAATCAAACAGATTTCCTGATTAATTCCCAAATTCCTTCTAAAATAAATAATCTTGGTAGGCTAGGGCAAAATTTTTTTCCAAGAAAAATGAGTTTTAGCGAGATATCTGATGTTACAGGGTTTACTAATAATGCCTTCAAAAACATAAATGTTTTTACATTTGTTTGCAGATCACTTAAAGTGCTGATTGCATTTTATTTTATTCCAGACATTGTAATTTCAATGGTATTAGTTCATATTTAGAACTTACATAAATACAACTTGTCATTTTAAAAAAATCTATTGCAGTAGCAGTGACGCTGAGGCTGGGATTTGAAAGAGGGGGGAAGAGACAGAGAAAGGGAGGAGAAGGGGGGGGAGGGAGAGAGAGAGAGAGAGAGACAGAGAGAGAGAGAGAGAGAGAGAGAGAGACAGAGAGAGAGAGAGAGAGAGAGAGAGGGAGAGAGAGAGACTCTTGTTCTTCCTACGTTTGTTTGCTTGCTTTTTGGAGGTACCGT
>NW_012112697.1:2983295-2984922 GCF_000951035.1 Colobus angolensis palliatus
GAGAGAGAGAGACTCTTGTTCTTCCTACGTTTGTTTGCTTGCTTTTTGGAGGTACCGTGCACCAGCCTAAGTGATGGCTTTGATGTACTGGGAATCGGTACAGTAGCAGGGTCCCTGGCTGCTGTCTTTGATTCCAGGGATCTCCTTTGGGCTCTAGTGGGATGTACTGCTCCTAGTCTTTATCTGAAATCCATCCTCTCATTTCAAGCCCTTTGGCTTCGTGACTCTGCTCCAAACTCTTGGAGGTAGCTGTAAGACTTTTTTTTTTTTTTTTTTTTTTGGCATTAGGGAAGGGGTATGTAATTTCCCCTTTCTACACCCTAGACCTTTCCTCTATATTTAAATATATTGGCTTTCTCTCTTATGAGTTTAGTCTGAAATTATTTTTCACTGCCTTTATTACATCCCTGCTTTTGATGGCAAAATAGCTTCCTGTGTTTTGAAAACATCTGCTTTCCAGGTTTCACACGAGAAAATTGATTTTACTTTTCTCTTAAGTCCAGAAAGGTAGAAAGTTAGACTTGTTTCCAAGTGCAACTTTTCCTTTTCTTGTCTTTCCTAAAGTTATCCCCTTTCAGTTCTGATTCACTTTCTCCCTTTTATTTCTTCTAATCACCACACCTCTCTTCTCCTCTCCTTCTAAAGAACCAGAGATTGATTGCGTCTTATTTCAGAAGACAAAATTAACATATATTACTTGTCTAGTCTATGGTATGTGTTAAAGTTTTCTCCATATTTTCCTCATTCGTCCTCTGATTTAGGGGGGAGCTAATTTTCCTTCAGTTAAAAAATCGCAGATTTGCAATTTAAAGTGGTCTCTATTCTAAGTCTCTGCTCTTTCACTTAAACCTTTACTCTAAGCTGTCCCCCTCCACTAATGCCCCCCTTCTTTGGAGATGCTCTTTTCCTAGTTAATCTAAACATTGCTGCATTTGCTTAAAGAGACAGAGAGAGAGAGAGACAGAGAGCGAGAGAAAGGGGAAAAGAATAAGAAAGAAAAAAGAAGGGGGGGAGAAGAAAGGAAAGAAAAAATCATCTTAAAAAAAATTCTTAGCCAGGTTCCTATTGTTGCTCCTATGCATTCCACTTCTCGGTGTGTGTGTGCGTGTGTGTGTGTGTGTGTGTGCGCGCTCGTGTGTCGTGTGTGTGTGTGTTTTTAATACATGCATAAACTTTTGGTGCCTCTCTCCCTCTTCCTAGGCTCTTCTCCCATCCTCTCTTCCTGCTCTCCTTGCCCTGCTCATCACTTTCCCCTGGTTTTTTTTTTTTTTTTTTTCTCCCTTCCTCCCCTCTGCCTCCCTCCACCTCCCCCTTTTCTTTTTTGCTGAATCTTATTGATCCAGAAGGTGGCTAATTAGCCCTTCCCGTCGTGCCTGGGTAATGAAGCACATGCGCACTGAATTAATCACAGCCATTTTTTGCAGGAAACTAATTAGCAGAATAAAGATCCAAAGACTTTTTTTTCTTTTCACTCATCAGCTCCCACTTCCAGCGCGTCCCCTCCGACCGCTGCAGCCGCCACCGCCGCCGCCTCCTCCTCCTCCTCCTCCCGGCCGCAGCCGCCGCCGCCTGCTTTGCATCCCAATTACAGCCTAGAGCCGCTGCCGCCGCCGCCGCCGCTTCTCCT
>NW_012112697.1:2986047-2995138 GCF_000951035.1 Colobus angolensis palliatus
TGCCCCACTGGCAGCGCCGCGAGCGCCCAGAGGGGGCTCTGCCCTGGACACTAGGGGCTCCCGGGGGCTCCGGGCTGCGCCGCTGGCCAGGGCCAGACCTCACCCGGCCGGCCTTCCTCCGCCAGCTGAGCTCAGAGACATCCGAGGATGCATTTTTTCTTTTTCTTTTCTTTCTTCTTCTTCTTCTTTTTTTTTTGCTCTCGCGAATCTGGGATTGTTTACGTTCGGTTCCCCACTCTCACCCCTCGCCCGGCTCCACTCGATGCAAAAACCGTGTTCCTGAATTTTACATTATGCATTTTAATGTACATCTTTTTGCATATCTATTGGAGAGTAGATCTAAGTGTATTCCATGCAGTGTATATAATTGTGTATGGACTCAGTACTCGGAGGGTTCTTGTATAACTTGAATTAAAATATGTAATATATATCACTTCACGAATGAAGCTGCTGCTTACAATCTGACGTTTGTCCAGTGTTGTGCTATTCTTTCGACTGTGGCAAATTCTTTGATTACAAGCGCTTTCAAAAGGCACCCAGTCTTAACTTTTCCCCCTCGTTGCTTTCAAGTAGGGTAAATATGACAATTTTTATTGGTTTCAATTATTGAAACTTGATCTAAGTACTGTATGGACGGAGCATGCTGATTGCCTTTTTCTGGCCTCCAGTTCTAGTGACTTTTAAAAGGCAGTTTGTTAAGTACCTTTGAAGAATATGACAGACGGTGATCGCTTGACTGTAATGCAAATTACAGAACATAAATTCACTTTGGAATTTAAAAAAGACTCGAGCCCTTTCAGTGGGGACAGTTGAGGATTTATTATGTTTTTTAAAAAATTACTTTTTTTCTCCCTACTTTGGGAGAATAGCTAGTTGCAGTCCAACTTATTTGGAGGTCCTCCGAAAGAGGCTTGGGCAGTGGGCGAGGGGAGAAGATTGATCACAATCTGCATAATCAATAGGGCAGCGTGCTGCAATCGTGTACCTACATTTACTGTAAATTTCTACCCTATCTGCAGCGTGGGTGCTCCAGCGTCTTGCTTGGTTTCTTAGGGAGGATTTAGAGGCAGAACAACCAGAATTTACTGCCCAGCCCTCTGGAACAGTATAGGGAAGTCCACTCCACAGTGGCTCATTCTAAAACTCCCATTTTGCTGAAGCTTTTTTTTTTTTTTTTTCAAATCTGTTTACTTGTGGGGATTTCAGGAACTGAACCCCCAAAGGGTAGACATCCTGTGGGTTCAGGGGAGTGGGGGGTATTCAGGAGACCTAGGGGGTGGGAGTTTGCTTATTGAATGAGCACTTTGGGGGCCCTCTTCTCATCTTACAATGTTAGGTTTTTGTTTTTTGTTTTTTGTTTTTTAATTAGAGCAGGTAAATTAGACATAGGAAAATAAAAGAATATACTAGAGATTGAAGCAGTGTCAAAAATATGAGTTGCTGTGTGTGTATGAGAAGAGAGAGAATACAGACACAGTCTTGAAAGCTTGGTGGTAGGTGAATCCATATTTGGAGATGATTTTGAAATAGTCTAGCAAATGGTGCACGAAGAGGATTTCGTAAAAAGTGTACACGGAGTCAGTTTTGAAAGGATTGCGGTTTGGGAAGATGAGGTGTGGGCAGGAAAACCCACTCTAGGCCAGCAGCCTTCTTCTGTCTGTGTGTCTCCCTTCCCCCTCCTTGGGTTTTAGTTTTTAATTACTTAATGCTGAAACGCACAAGGCTTATATAAATATTTGCAAATGCTCTTTCCTATTGATTTCTCTGAATAAACTGCCCTGCTCCGGTCCAGAGAGGAGGCGATTCAGATCTGTGGACTTTTTAAACATATAAAGCCTCTGGAGGAGTGGTGTTCTCTGCGTGTGTGTGTGTGTGTGTGTGTGTGTGTGTGTGTAGACTTGTAGGTATGAGGATTTTGGGGGCCCGCAAGGAGAGTTCAGGCTCTCAGTGGTGTGACCCAAGGAAACTGGGGTGGAGCTGGCCCCTTGGCCTGGCAGTCCTGACGTGTGTGTGTGTGTGTGTGTGTGTGTGTGTGTGTGCGCGTGTGCGTGCGTGTGTACGCCTGCACCGTGTGTCTTCACTGGGGGAGTCTGGATGAATATGCACGTACTTCCCCCACCCCTGTTAAATATGGAGCAGCTTTCCAGGGCTCTGTGACTGCCTTCTCCTCAGGGTCACATTGAGTTTGAATCTGACCCAAGGTGCAGGAATCCTGCAATGGGGAAATAAAAGAATATACAGAACGGGGTCAGGTCAGCTGCTCAGAGGCCAAAACCCCTACAGCTGCTTTGATTTTATTTTTTGGTGTATATTTTAGGCTCCTCCTGCCATTCCACAAATTGTGCCTCCCCCTTTCAGGTGTTTGGTCTGTGGCTTAAAGGCAGCAGAGCCTCTGCCTGCATAGACATAGGCTCCCAGCAACAACAGAAAACCCACAACACCGAATCCAAAACAAAACTTGGGAGGAGGGGGAGAAAAAACCCCTATTGAGTTCAGGCAAATAAGGTTGGGTCTCTAGATCCGGTTACAAAGCAGCTTTGAATATGCAAGACAGTGCACAAGACCAGTTATTCCAGTTACAACAAACTATTAAAAAAAAAGAGAGAGAGAAAAGAAAAGGCATGTTTAGATCGTAATTTGTTAGTACAAGGAAAAGAATCCCACATAAAGCTGCCTTTTTTTTTTCTCCCTTTGCTGGCTTCACACAGAATTCACTCACCCCTTTCCAATTCATCTGCTCCATAGGTTCTTTCATTAAAATCTTTTGGGGTTTAGGAAGATGGCTGCAAGCAACACATTTTCTGTATTTTTTTCCCCTTTATCTTAGAGAGAGAGCTGGCAGGGTTTCTGTGGTTTGCAGTTACACAATATGTTATCATGTTTTTAATCACTAAATCATTGCAGTGGTTATAGATTTACAGTGTTGGGGTATTACAGAGAGGAGCAACGGCGGCTATATATATGCTTTTAAATTACACCAATGTAAACTGAGTGCGGCAGCTGTGAATATGGTCGGCAGACATCTATCCCCTCCCCACCCCCCCAAGTTCTTTGTCCCTCTGTGATTTTTCTCTCAAATTTCTTGGTTTGCTTAAAATAAGCTACCCCTTTCCTCCCCTGTATTGTCTCTTCGCCCTCTCTTCCAAAAAAATTAATTTTCATTTTAGACCTCTAACCCCAGAGAAGCTAGAATTCAAACTCTTGCGCTATAACTTCGGATGAGAGTATAATAACAATAATAATGAAAAGTGTGGATTTCCTAAGAAAAAGTCCCCCTGGTCTCCACACCGACCTCCTGTATCGGGATGGAGGGTTGATTGCAAGTCAGAAAGTAGGGGGGCGGGTGTGGGGAGGGGAGCCGGGCTGGTGGCGCTCGCCTGCCTGGAACCTCGAATGTCCTGTCCCCTGCGAGCCCACTTTCAGCTTCTGTTTTTCATATTATTATGTAACAGAATCCTTGGCAGCATTAAAAATTCAGTATTACAAGCTGATTGTAATGCTGCCTCATTAGACAACACTGTCTGGCCTTGTATTAAGTGAAACGTGGAGCATGGCTTTTAGATTATAAACACCAATAAATATTAAGGATCAGCAGAGGGGGCAGTAGCAACTGGGTTTTTGGCTCCTTCTGGCTTTATCCCTCCTCCCCCCAGCCCCCCAGATCATCTTCCCTTCAGTCCCTTTCCTCCCCCCTCCCCCCATGGTAACTGTCATGCGTTTTCTTGTGAGGATGCCCATGTGTCGACCCTGGTGACATTTTAGGAAGGCTTTTTATAGAGTTCTCTTGTGTACACAAAAGGTTTGGAAGTTTGTTTTGTTTTGATCTGCAGTAAACAGGTCCTTCACTTTGCTGACGTCATTTCCGTTCATATTTGAGTTGTTGATTGTGCTTCTTCTTTGCAGGGCCCTCTCATCCCTACCCCCACCTTGCCTTTCAGCTCAGAGCCTGTGGCTGCCTGGGGAAGAGGGAGTGTGCTCCTAAGCTGCCAGGTCTGGGTTCAAAGGCTGAGGGTCGCGTGGCTGTGCTTCGTCCCAGGGTTTGCCCGCTGGGGAAGATGCTTCCAGCTTCAAATCTGGTTAAACACTCCGACATCCACTCGCCCTGGTATTTTCATGGCACGCGGTGATTCATCTCAGCTTCCTTTCTTTGTAACACCTCCCCCAACTTTGCCCCTGCCACACCTTGTCTGTGTCTTTAATACATCCTTATTGTCCACTTCTCCATGCCCCCACCCACCGAAAAACCTTGTAATGACGACTCAGAGACTTTGATTCAGTTGCAAATCTGAAGCTGGCATTAGTGGACTTCATGCTGTGAAAAAAAGAAAGTGTTTCAAGGCCTTGCCCCCGCAGCTTCCCCACCACTGCCTTCTATCCCTGTTGGGTTTTTTGTACATGTGTGTTTTCTCCCCGTTTCCTGCCTTTTCGTAGACATAAAGGCCGTTCTGGTGTTACTAAAAATGACTATAATGTCCAGTGTCTCTTATTTCCATGTGATCTACAGTTGGAACCCCCCTCCAGAAAGGAAAAAAAAAAGTAGGATGAGGAAAGGAAAGAGGAAAATCTGACTGCATAGGCCCCAAAGGCTTTCCTCTAATAGAATGATGGGTTTTAGGTTAAAAAAAAAATATTATTGTTTTGTTCTTTTAGGTTTAGAAATAATAGGGAGAGAGGGAAAAGCAGTCATTAGGAAGTTCCCTGAGCTGCTTTCCAACTAAGACGGGTGAAAAATGAACCAGCATTGACACTTGGCTCCATGTGAAAGCCCCTGTCACCTCTCCCCCCTTCCGTGGCCCTGGCCTTTTGTTTCTGGAGAACGGAGCTAAGGTACTTTTTCTCCCAGACCAAAGGCAGCAGGCAAGGAGTCCCCTTGTGTGTGCATCGCCTTTAGATGGCCTTCTCATGGTTATTGTCAATGCAGACTTCCCCAAACAATTGCTCCGGGGAGACAGAAAAGCAAAAACATTTGTCCTATTTTTTTAACCTCTTTGTTTTAGACTTCTTTTTTTCATCCATTCTTTAAATTTCACAGTTTCTATTTGTCTGCAGAGAGACAAACGAAACAGCATGAAGCACGTTTTTACCGTAGGCCTCACTGGCGATTGGAACAGCCTCAATAGAAATCCAAATTCTAAAACACTGGCTGACTTGGAGGATATGTGAATTTTTCAGCTCGGGGGCTGTGAAGTCAGATTAGCACAGATTTTTGAACCCAAATGCCCTAAAATGCAAAGATAAGAGAATAGAATTCTAGAATTATTTGGGGGAAAGCATGAAAAAGGTCATCTTTTGTCTATCTTCCTGCCTTGTGCCCCATCCTTAGAAACTTAATAGGGGAGAACTGCAAACCTCAATGAATTCTTCATTAAAAAAAACAAAACACTCCAACCCTGGTTGTTGTACTTTCGATATAGCATTTAATGGATCGTTTTAACTCACGTGTGAAAGTGCTCTTGGTGCATACTGTGGAATGGATACTATGTTGAGAATTTTTTTAAAAAATCTACAATTTATATAAACAGGCAGTATCCCCTCACCCATTTCTTTTCCTCTTCTGTTTCCCTTTTCCTTTCTTCTCCTTCCAACCTGCTTCCCCTCCAAGAATTCAGTGGTTAGCATCAGACTGACTGTAAAGGGATGTGTCACACGGTGGGATGGCCTATGAACAAAACAGGAGTCCACCTCTTTTTTCTTGGCCCCAAACAAAGCGCCTCTCTCTCCTGTAATGTATGGACCCAGATTGCGATGCTGTCCTTAAGCATCTGTCCGCCTTTTCATTAAAATTCTCAATTTCAAGGTTTAGAAACACAAATGTAAGAATCCCCCTGGGTATAAAAGTCTTGCATGGCAAATTCCCTTTGCCCTTTCAGAAATAATATTTTTGTTTAAAAAAGAAGGAGAGAGAAAGAGAGATTTCTTTACGTAACATGTAAAGCTGTTTTAAGGCAACTTCTTTATTTTGGCTTCCTTAAAACTTGGGGCTTTGTAACTTAAAATTAATTTAGAAAAACTCTCCCGAATCACAGCTTTTAAAAAATAGTTACTCATTTGTGTCTTTCTTGTGGGATATCATTTACAGATTTAGCACCTGAGCTGGGGAGGGTGGGTAAGGAAATTAGATAATGTTCCACCTATGATTTGGGGGTAAAAATTAATCTATGGAATTAGCACTGTAGGGATGGATGGAGGCCTTGAGGCTTCAGCAGAAAAATGTGAATCAAAACATCTGTGTGCAGACCTTGGCACACCAGCTTCCAATGGTTATGAAGGCAAATGTGAGCTGTTCTGAGGAAGGTCTGCATTCTGTTCCATACCCAGGAAGGCCTGGCCACCCAGCGGGTACCAGGCCCCTAAATATAACTGCCTCAAAATCATGGGGTGAACTCAGGCCATGGAGCGAAATTCAGCTCCAAATGGTTCCTTGTTTATTTCAGGAACATTTGTTTTTGTTTCTTGCCCTCTTCTGGATTTTTCTTTGTTAAAGCCTCCAGGTTATTTAAGCACTTGTTTTAAAAATCAATGTCTACATATAATTTAATAAAAATAGAAGAACCCGGAAGGGTGCACAAATCTGTTTAAACCCAGCTGTACTGTGAAAAGAGAGCCCAGGTTAAGCTGGAAGTCAGAATGCTGACATCCACTGTATCTTAGAGATCATATTTACCTTTGCAAAAGTGGAAGGATACAGTATTAGTAAGTGTGTATGTGTAGAGAGAGAGACAGACAAGCAGGTTTGGCTCGGTAGAATCATTGTAATTTACCAGCCAGCTCAGCGTTAGGGGGCAGGCCTCTGGCTTGGAGAGTGAGTAAGGGGAGGAGTAGGGAAGGGGTTAGCGCTCCCTGATTTATTTTTAAATATTTATCCTTTCGGCTGTTGCCAATTACGCTTTCCAGATGAGACGAGACTGGGTATGGAGAACTGCGAGGGAAGAATTGCCTTTTCTGAGAGTGGGTTTATTTGTCAGCAGTGTTCAGGATGGAGCGATGAGAATGTCAGGCTGTCACTGCTGGGTAGGCCGTGGGTTTAACATCAGGCAGCTGCCCTCTGAAGAGCCGGGGTTTCCAGAGCTGGAGGATAGAATTTGCAAGGAGTATTTCAGAGAAACTCCCGATTTCATCTATAAGTGCAGAAGTTGCCAGTTCCCTCTGAAGAGGTATTGTTTTTATGAATAAGGAAAATGAGTTTTAGTAGAGGTGACACCCAGCTTGTGTGTAGTCCCTCATTTCCATAATGTACAGAGGCCATAGATCACTGGCCTGTGGATTACCTGTTAAATTTTTGCCTGGAACAAAGACAGGCTTGACTAGGCCTCATCATGTGCGTAGCTGGTGCCAGATAAAGAAAAGGAACTCAGGGTCACTCTCAGTTCTAGTTGTCAGGCCTCTGAAGTGCAGAAGGCAGGTCTCAGGGTCTGCTTCTTGGGACAGTGGCAGTATTAGGGCAAATCCTCTCCAGACCTTCTGCCCAGGCACTGCTGCATCCTCCCAGGTTACTTTAATAGATTGTTCTTTGGGCTTTCTAGCTTTTATTTTATTGGAAGTATTTGTCTGTGGGCCTACCAGGATCATGATGTCATCAGATTACAAGGTTGTCCCCTGTTAATAAAAGTGAAGACAAAGCAGCAAAATTAGATTTGCTGAGAGTATCAACATTTTCTTGTTGTCTTTAATTTATCCAGCAGGGCCTTACCTGTCCTAGGTAAGGAATCTTCGTTTTCCTGAAGAGATTGCCAGAGACATCTCTGTGTTGTGGGCCACGTTGCTTGCGGTCCTGCTAGCATACATCATCTTCATGTCTTACTCATAGTCACTTTTTCAATTAAATTATTAATTGTTTTCCTTAAGGTGTTCTCAACTTATACGGCCAAAATAAATAACAGTGTGTTTTAAAAACACCACCTGTTCTTGGGCCTGAAGTCAGGTGTTCTGGAAGCAGCTCTGCAGTGACCATAGTCTGGTATGCAAACTCATCCTCCACCTTCCCTGCTGGCTCTTCACCACCACCCCGCACCCCCACCCCTGCCCCGCGCTCTCACGTGTGACTGAATTGGGCTTGTGCCCTCCTTTGTCCCTAATCGGACATGATTCCCTGGAGGCAGTCTTTTCTCCCAGGGTCTTAGCTGAAAAAAAAAAAGGAAATTTCCCCAGAATCTATTCTGGACTAAAATGTAGAGAAGGGCTCTCTGTACCCAACAGGTTAGGTACTTACATTAATCGGAACCCAAATAACATTGTGCAGAAAGCCTTCTATACGGGGATGGATGGTTTTCACCAGCTAAGCATCCCTCTTTCTCCCAAGTCAGTGTGTGCCTCATGCTAATACAATTCCATACATACTGCTCTTCGCCTCTTGAGCTGATTATATTTCTGACACTTGCATGGTTCATTATTGTGCCCCAGGAAAAGACTCTCCAGGCTGTAAGGCCAGCCTGGGTGGGTGGTTTTCAGAAAGGGTAAAAGCAGGTGCCTTTCTGTGCTGTGAGAATCGGGAGTAAATTCAGACTGAGGGTGGGATTGTGACAGGGAGGACAGAGAACTTCCGGTGAGATTTCTTTGGGGCTAGCTTGCAGATCAGAATGGAAAAGGTGAACTTGGGGAGATAGGAAAGTACCCAGCAATCGCTCTGACCAACTGGAAAAGGTGAACTTGGGGAGACAGAAAGGCGCCCAGCAATCGCTTTGACCAACTCGGGTGGCCGCTTTAAATCTTACCCTGGCGGTAGAAACTCCCTGGGAAAGGGCACGATCTTTGCTATCTCTGCGGTGATGTGGCTTTTTAAGGTGAGAGGCTAAGGAGCCTGGAGGCTTCCATTGTAGACTACAGCTCCTTTTCTTCCCACTTCTTCTCTTCCTCTCTTTCTAGTGATCTCTCCTTCCTTTATCTTTCTCTGGCCTCAAAAACCGTCCTTAACTGTGAACGGAGAACAGGGGGATGTTTTTATAAGTTTCTGCAACTGAAAAACAGAAGTGCTCTGTAAAGCAGTTAATAGGATGGGTGTGTGTTTCCAATAAATTCCTGTCCACATTGGCTCCTGTCCCCATACTAGAGTGGCCTGGCTGTGACGTGGACGGGGCCCAGGGAGCGATGGCTC
>NW_012112697.1:2995368-3018326 GCF_000951035.1 Colobus angolensis palliatus
CGCCGAGCAACCCGGCCTGCGCCCGGCACGACTGTAGATGTCAGGCTTTGCCCGGGGAGCCGAGCGGCAGCGGGGCTGTGAGTTTCAAATTAACCTTCCGCTTTGTTGCTGTGTAATGTGGATCCCCGAAGGCCCCCCGCCCCGCCCGCCCCCCTTCCCCGGGCGGTGCGTGCTGCAAACTGCGAGTTGGGCTTCATTTACATAAAGCGATTCCGGGCGGGCGGCGGCAGAGGAGGCGGCGGCGGGCAGGCCGGGGACCGGGACGCGAGCGCCGCGCCCCGTGGGTGAATCCCCGCCGCGCCCCGGGGACCTCCCTCCGGGGACGGGCCGACCGCCAGCCCCACCGCCAACATGAGCTCCCCTCCCCTGTCTCCAGGTCCCCTGCTCCTAACCAGAGCCTCCTCCGAGTCCCGGGGCCAGCGGGAGGTGGGGAGCATGCCCCCTGGGGTGGGTGAGCTTGGGGCTCGGGTGCCACTGGAATTTCCCGTTGTGGCGCATGGCGGCGCGGCCCCCGGACCTGCAAGTGCCGCCTCCCTCCGGAGGTGCGTGGAGGCTTGGTGTGCCAGGTGAGTGCAGCCTCCCTCCGGGTCCGCGCAGCCGGCCTGGATCCGCGGGCAGGTGCTGCGAGTCTTGGCTGAACTTCCCATTCTCTTGGGGCGTGTGGGGGAAGGGAAGGCTGGATGCACTTGAACTCCCAGACTCCAGTTGCCACCTACCTAGGGTGAGAGCGCCTAAATTCCGCTGGGCACACAGTAAAGCTCTTCCTTCCTCCTTCCTTCCCTTCCCTCTGTCCTCCCCTCCCTTCTCCTTTCCTGAGTCTGCTTTTGGATTAGTTCCTGCCTTCTGAATGCTTGTGGTACTGGTGTCATTTAGAAGTTTGGGTGCCTCCGCCTAAAAATGCACCCTTTTCAGCCCTGGAGAAGTCACTGGTCAGTTCGAAACAATGTGAAGAATGCACTTGTGGAGTAATTAAAGGGAGAATCAGAGTTTTGGAGCTGGAGGGCACCTTTGGAGAGCATCTTGTCCACCCTCTAATTTTAGTTTTTTTGCACTCTTGGAAAAGTCAGAGCATTTATTTCCTTGGGCCGGGGCGGGATGGGGAGCTGATGCAAAGGAGAGAGTCAAGATTTTTATCCTGTTAAAGGAGGAGGAATGCCTGTGTTTAGGTCAGTAGCAGAAAAACAGTATCAACAAAAAGAAGCATTGTAGGCTTGGAGGGAAACGAACCTTCTGGAAAATGGTCTTTTCTGCCTTGGACACACCTGTGTTATGATAGGAAAAGGCCTGGAGGGCAAAGACTGCAGCTCAATGCGTGGTGTGTGCTAAGAGGGAATTGTGTGCCACAGTGGTACCTCATGTGTTAAACTGGCTTCAGTGAAAGCCGTGAGCAGGTGAATCCAGGAGGGTCGTCCCTCCCCCTGCCCTCTATTTGTGTCATTTAACAGGCCTTGAAGACTCCCAAAAAGCCACTGATAGATAACCCCAGAGAGGACAGATGGCCCTGCCTGGGCACAAAGGGAAGGCCTCTCCTTCAGACTGGGGCCTTCTTGTCGGAATGCACCAGGGCAAAGCCTTGAGGGTATATTGTGAGAAAGTTACACGTCATCTCATTTCTGTCTATGCTTTGAGATCCTTGGAGAAAAGTCACTAAATAAATAGAGTATAATTTAAAGCTCACCCTAGCTGGGGAAACTCTGTTTCATTGCCATCAAGCAGCAGGTGCGAGTTTGCAGAGTTGGCCCCTGGAGTCCCCTCATTCCTAAATTCAGGAGGTGTCAAATCTTCATGTTCAGTTAACGGCTGTGGTTTCTGGATAGGTTTCAAGGGAAACCCTGAAAATCATGAGTTCCAGGAGGCTGGGCTGGAGGAGAACATGTGAGTGCTGTGGTGGGGACTGCCATGGGTAGGAAAACATACACCTTCCAAGGTAACCTGATCGAGACAGGCCATAGCAAGGAACGTGAGTCTGCTCCTTGTTATCAGAACAGCCACTGGCACCCTGAGATTTGGAATCCCTCTTGCTACTCAAACATTAAAAACAATTAAGGCAAAAGTGAGGTGTGAGGGAAGTCAGGAGACCACGGTTCCAAATAATTGAAGGGTTTCAAGAATGGGGTCTTTGGAGAGGTACATACCTGGATGTTTGCACACCTGTATTTGCGTTCATTGCAGGCACGCTTTCAGAGAGTGTGTAGCTATGATGGCCGAAAGAAACTTTTTCTCTCTCCCTTTCGTAAATTACAGGACTGAGGAGTTGTCCGCATGGCGTTTCCAGCATAGTTTTCAGAAAGCATGTAAAGTGCCTCTCAGAGTGGGCTGGGGTCACACTTGGCTCTTTTATTTAATTACACAAGTGTTATTTAACAACATGGAGCAGATGCAGAAGCGAGCACTTTTACACTTTAAAAACAGCCCTTTCGGAATCACAAGGAATTAAGTGACTTGGAGACCTTCTGTCTTTTTGACATGGGTCACTTCCCTCTCTCAACCCCCCTCCTCACTTTTTTTTTTTTTTTTTTTGAGTGGCTGTACTTTCTATGAACTAGAGCTACTGTTTTCCTTTTCTCCAGAAAACAGTATTGATGAACACGGAACTATTGAGAAACACTTGCTAACTATTCCAGAATAATAATACTAATAATATAAATCCATGCTGCTTCCCCAACCACCTGAAACTTAATTTTGGTTCCTTTCCTTCTGTTTTTCGATAGCGCAAATGAATGTTAAGGGTGGGTTGGAAAGGCCCAAGTAAACCGGTGCTCTCCACAGGCCCCTGCCTGGCGCTTCCCAACAGGACAGTGAAGTGCCTGCCTTCTTGCTGTGAGGTTGAATTTAACTGCTGTGTCAACTCAGTGCCAATTGGACAGCCCAGTGGCAAGGAGCTAAAATAAGCAAGATTTCAGTTTTCATCATTATGACTTTAAATGATGCTTGCTAGACACTCCCAGGACCGGCCTGGCTAATCTTTGGTGACCCAAAAGTGATTAGTTCATTAGAATAAATCTGTGATTACAGACTGCTGGAAAAGCATTATCTGGGGCTAGTGGTGATGTGGCTTAGTTCTGGCATCCAGGAAACATGTTCTTATTGTCACTGTGTGCAGTTGTTCCTTTTTGGTGTATCTTTCAGGAGTAGGAGCTTTTTTTCTTCCGCCTTACAAAGTATCAGAATATGGAAATACTTGAGGGCTCAGAGCAGACCCTTACCTATGAAATTATTTTTATTGCAGAGTTGTAATAGTGTCATCTTAAAAAGTAAGTATTTAAGTGACTAAGCAACATTTTGTAAAAGTGTAGGGAACTGGCTTGAATTATTTAAAGGGGAAGAAAGTGAGCTGTCTTTATAAAACTTACCTTTGACCGGGCATGGTGGCTCATGCCTTGTAAACCCAGCACTTTGGGAGGCCGAGGCTGGCCGATCACTTGAGGTTTGGAGTTGGAGACCAGCCTGACCAACATGGAAAAACCCTGTGTCTACTAATAATACAAAATTTAGCTGAGCGTGGTGGCGCATGCCTGTAACCCCAGCTACTCAGGAGGCTGAGGCAGGAGAATCGCTTGAACCTGGGAGGCGGAGGTTGCAGTGAGCCGAGATTGCACAATTGCATTCTAGCCTGGGCAACAAGAGTGAAACTCTGTCTCAAAACGAACAAACAAACACTCACCTTTTAAGAGTAACTCACTTGTTTCTCAGCTCCAACGATTTAGCCTTGACTTGCAAGTAGGCAGCAATGATTCTGGCCTGAACAAACTTATGTAAACTCCATCTCACACTCACTTGTACAGCACACTGAAGATGCCTGTCAGTAACCTGAAGACGTACAGTATGTGCTGTGGTTTATACTTTCGTTTGTTATTGAAATGATTGCTTGCTCTTCGCCTGGCCTATTTCTGTGATGTTTGGGCCTGTTGGCTTGCTCTGGTTCCCAAGGCTGGTGCATTTAACCAGGATGGGGGCGTTACTGTAAAAACACAACAGGGAGGCAGATTCCATTACAGTTAACTTCATAGGGGCATCCAAATGCGCTGGTACGAGAATTTGGTGGTAATGGTTATTATTAGGAATCACAGCACAGCTCAGAACCACCGTCCTCTGCCTGAGTTAAAAAACTGTGGTCAGGGGAAATGGGAACCCAGTTTTAATAGAATCCAGGCAAGGAAATTCCTTGGCAGGAGCTAGTTTAAATCTTAAAGGGTGCCTGCTCTGTCCAAAGCACAGTGTCCTGTGTCCTTAGGCCACTCAGATTGAGAAAGGAGCACACAGAAGCTGCAGTTGTGTCAAACCGCCCCGAGGGAGAGACCCAGGCAGAAATCTTGGCTCATTGGCCAGCTACTTTCAAAATCCAGATTAGAAAGAAGCACTACAAAATCAACAACTGTCAGATGGCTTTTGTCTATGATTTAAAGTTGACTGCCAGACTGATCTCTTTGAACATGTGCAAAGTGGCAATCAGATGTTGGAGGGCTTCTCTGGGCTGATATGGTAAATGACTCTTATATGGACAGAAACTGAGGACAGAGGTGCAGAGCAAGGCTTACTGCCGACTGACAGCAGCACTGAGCTGAAGCTTCAGAAGTAGGGAAACAAGTGGAATGTTTCTGGTTTTCATTCTTTGGGCCAGGGGACAGGTGGGTGAGGACAAGGCCGTGGTCTCGGCACTGACAGGGGTGTCTCTGGAGAGTTATTTGCCCAAGGAAAGTACTTTGGCCTTTAACATTTAAAGGCGATTGTTTTTTTCTTTAATGTTTCTGCCTTTCTTTCACACTTCATTCATGGAGTTTCTTGCTTTTACAAGAGTGACGGCTCAAATACAAATAGGGAGGGAGACATAGGAAGTTTGCAAGGTGGCAAATTCAGCCTCATTTTGGAGCAAGACTTCCGGCCTCTTAGCAAAATGCCTGGGCTTCATCTGCCTTTTGGGTGACCCCCTCTCCCTGTCCACCAGAGGGTCACCACAGCAGTCTCATCAACATGAGTGTTACTGCATGGGGGGGTTTGACGTGTACCTTCCCAGAGGGGCCTTTGCTGGCTTGCTGAGTCGTGGAGGTCTTAGGTGGTTCCGCTGTGCATTCTTTGAGCTTTGGTATTAACATATGTGCTGCCTCTAAGATGTGTCCATCCTTTTCCCTCCCTGGAGTCAGGTCTAAAGCTTCCAGTGAGGCGGGCAAAACATCTGCTGCTGGTCTCCTGGCTGCTGGTGGTTTGGGATGAAGCCCCTGAAACTCCCTTGCAAGACCAACCCTTGAGAAGATGGGCCGGTGCTGGGATGCCTCTCACTTTCTATTCTGCTTGATTTCTGGGAGGAAGCTGATCACATAAGGGCCTTAAAGGCTTTCTTAAATGGTGACCTGGAGTTTAATCGTTAAGTGGGTCTTTTGGGACAGCAGTTAGTTAGGAATGTATAGATCACCTTCCGTCATCTGCAGGGAGACTTGGATTGGAAGTGGGAGAACTGGCTCCACTGGACTCTGAAAAAGGCGGTGAAGTTTTCACCTGCTGCTGATTTCATCCACTGTCCCGAAGTTATCTTGGCCACAAACCTTTGATCTGGGAGTGAGACCCCTGGCGCCATGCTTCTAGGGCAGGAGTCAGTGACTGCCTGTACCCCCTGTTCTGTGTATATGGGAGAGAGTGTTAGTTAATGAGTGGGACTTAGTACTTGGGGTGATTTGGGGTGGTTAGGCGTGACTGGGGCTTACACACTGGAGGGGTCATGTGTAGGCTTCTTGATGGGGGTTCTTTCAAGAAGGAGGAGGCAAAAGAACAGTTTTGCTTGTTTGTTGGTTGTTACTGACTCCATCCAGGAGTGTGACTGGAGAAAACTTCTTCTGAGTGTATCGGTTAGGCTGGGTTTTGGATAAATGGTTCCTGGTGCCCATCTCTATCACAGGCTCTGCATTTCTGTAGGAAAATTCCAGTTCAGAGGCAGTTGCTGTCTGTCTTCTCATTTAAATCTCCTTAGTGGAGAGGCAGGAGGCAGATTAGTTGAGTGCAGAAGGACCAAGGGGCTTAATCTGATAGTTGATCTCAGACCTGCATCCCCCAAAAATGTCATATAAGTGCCTGTTCAGATATCGAAGTCTGTCTCCCTTCAGTATCCAAACAGCGCTTTTCAGAAGCGTTTAAACTCCTGAAAGTCTATAAAAACCACGTACGTGTAGACATGAACTGAGCTGCTCCCCATGCTTCCAGTCTCTGAGTGGCCTATGTCCGATGACTTCTCTCTTCCCAATATCTCTGTCCCGTGCAAGTTGCTGAAGAACACACGGGTGCCTTTCTTCTCCATCTCCCAAATTTTCTTTTTTCTTTTTTTAAACAATTGTTCTTAACTACTCAAGAAGCAATGCAAGCCTCTTCCACCATTTCAGGCCCTGCTTCCTAAAATGCTCTTTGGCTCAAGGCCTTGGTTCTTAGTGTACATTTGGCCTTGACTGGGGGAGTGGTTTCTGCTTCCCTTTTAACAGCGCTGCTGTTTTTCTGTGGAGTATCTGCATCAATGTTAAAGTGTCAGGACACTTTTGGACACTTTAGAAGAGGCCCATGGATTTCAGTGTGTGCGGCAGGAGGTTGGTGTCACTACTAAAGCGAGTGCTTTTGAATGCCATCTCCGTCCTAACAGAATCTTGAATAGTGTAGAGATGGGCATTGATGAAGGCTTTCAGTCTGTACCTGACTACATGAATGTGTGTTACCTGGACCCTTGTTGGTTCGTTTTCCATAAGATAGTACTTTGCCCACTTTAAAAATGTCGTTCAAGTAAAGAATGGCAGAAATGACAGTAATAGGGTCCCCTCAGCCCTGCCCCCCCTTTTTTTTTTTTTTTTTTTTTTTTGAGACAGAGTCTCGCTCTGCTGCCCGGGCTGGAGTGCAGGGGCTGGAGTGCAGTGGCCGGATCTCAGCTCACTGCAAGCTCCGCCTCCCGGGTTCACGCCATTCTCCTGCCTCAGCCTCCCAAGTGGCTGGGATTACAGGCGCCCGCCACCTCACCCGGCTAGTTTTTTTGTATTTTTTAGTAGAGACGAGGTTTCACCGTGTTCGCCAGGATGGTCTCGATCTCCTGACCTCGTGATCCGCCCATCTCGGCCTCCCAAAGTGCTGGGATTACAGGCTGCACACCCTTTTTTAATGGAGGAAGTCCAAGCTGGTTTTTCCAACAGATAGGAAATCCAGAGGTATATTTGGGGAAAGCAGAGATCTTTTACACCTTTTGGAAAGGGACTGTCAATGTGTTTTGCCCTTCCTGGTGAAACTATAAAAATTATCCAGACAGTGGAAAAATTGGGTGACAGAGGAAACCCTGGTGCAGACTCCCAGATGTCTAACTGGAGGGGAGGTGTGGTCTTTCTCATTGGTTGAAGGTAGGAAATAATTACAAAATAAAACAGGGCAGAGTCTGGCTGAGGACCAGAGTGCTGCTTGTAAATCCCCTTCAAATGGGGACTCACAGTGAATGGGAGAAGCAAAGGTGTATCAAAAAAGCGCACTCCTTGGAAAGGCGGCCTCTGCTCTTTCCTCTGCTATGGGCCTTACACCCTCTGCTGAGGCCATTGGTGGGAGACCCGAGCTATGTGACTTTGGACCAGTAATTTAACCTCTCTAGGCCTCACTTCTTTCATCTGTAAAATGGGCATAATGCATACCTTACATTCATAATGGGAAGTACATGAAATAGGAATCAGGGCTTCACGGCACTTCACATACTGAAAAGCCTCTCCAGATATTAGCTCCTATCTCTATGCCCTTTTCATTTCTTTCTTTGCCACTGATGGCCTCTGCTACCTTTCGTTTCTTATCACCTTGCAAGAAATAAACTAAAAGGTCCAGCAATTCTTCTGTTCTTCCCCATGGGGTGGAAATAGAGCCAACTCCTTTTGACGTCTTTGCAACCGTATTCAGAAGTGAAAGAGTCGGAAATAGATAGTGTCCCCCATCCGCCCCAGCCCTCCCCATCTGTCCCCCTCCCCAGGCTGGCAGGCGGCCCTCCAAGTGAGCAGCCTACTCAATGACCCACCTAGAGAGGCCTTCCCGGGCTGGCTTGTATATGCTAATAGGCCTGACTTGTCCTGGCTTGTTTGTAGTGATTTGTGGAGGCATTTATATGCAAATACTATCAACTTGCAGAGTTAATTATCATGTGCCTCCCCTCTACCCCCTCCTGCTCGGCCTCCCAGCCTGGCTGGGCTGTTCTCATTCAGCACCACACTCTTCCTGTCTTGGCCTCGCCTGCCGGTTGCCCTGGCCCCTTCCTGTACCTGCAGGCCCCATCACAGCTCCTGTGCTGCTCCGTTGCCTGTCACAGGAACCCAGGCCTAGCCTGTGTGGTCAGGCATGGTGAACTGGGCATGCCAGTGACTCCCCCGGTTCAGACTCTGTTGGAGGCATACCGTTGCTTGAAGGGGAGCCTGCCTTATGTTGCTTTGAGTTTTAAGCCCCATTTTAACCTACTAGCTTGAAAAACAGAGCTGCCCAGACATATCAACCCTTGACACTCAACCCAGTCTGGCAACAAAGCGATTATAGTTTTTAAATTATTAGTAGTATTTTCATTTCCTCACATTGTTTATACCCTTCACACTTATGACCAGTTCTGAGCTCTGGAGAGAAGCCATTTTGCAAAGGGGTGTCCTCTCCTGCCCCCGGACATCTGAGTATTAAAAGTGGGCTTGGGTTGTGCACGGTGGCTCACGCCTGTAATCCCAGCACTTTGGGAGGCCGAGGCAGGATTGCCTGACCTCAGGAGTTCGAGATCAGCTTGGGCAACGTGGTGAAACTCCATCTCTACTAAAAATAAAAAAATAAAAAAAGAGATATACTTGAGTGGACCTCAGGCCTGGTCCGTTCCTTGTTGTGTGTTAGCACTGTTGGTGTTTGGGGATAATTGTTTTTGGGGGGAGTGGGCCACATTGTGCATTGTAGGACATTTAGTATCCCTGACATCTCCCCGCTAGATGCCAGTGACACCTTCTCCCCTTGATGTGACAATCAAAAATGTCTGCAGGAATTGCCCACTGTCTCTTGGGGAGGTAAAATCGCCTCCAGTTGGGAACCCCTGAAATAGAGGTTACATTTGCTTCTCCTGGTCTAAAGCAATGGCAGGTTCCCAGCCCCTCCCCCCATTTCGACACCCTCACCGCAGCCCAGGAGTTGAGCAGCCTCTGCCTGTGTGATTCCACCTGATATCAGATGATACTACTTGCCTAATTTTACACTGGACTTTTTTGCATTTAAAAATGAAGAATCCGAGCTGGGCGTGGTAGCTCAAGCCTGTAATCTCAGCACTTTGGGAGGCAGAGGCGGGCGGATTGCTTGAGTTTAGGGGCTTGAGACCTGCCTGGGCAACGTAGGGAGACCATGTCTCTACAAACTTTCTTTCTTCTTCTTCTTCTTTTTTTTTTTTAATTAGCTGGACTTGGTGGCATGTGCCTGTAGTCCCAGCTACTCAAGAGGCTGAGGCAGGAGGATCTCTTGAGCCCAGAGGTTTGAGCCCAGAGGTTCGATGCCAGCCTTAGCAACATGGCAAGACCTCATCTCTACAAAAACAATACAAAAATTAGCCTGGCATGGTGGTGCATGCCTGTACTCCTAGCTACTCAGGAGGTTGACATGGGTGGACTGCTTGAGCCCAGGAAGTAGAGGCTGCAGTGAGCCGTGATTACGCCACTGCACTCCAGCCTGGGTGACAGAATGACATCCTGACTCAATAATAATAGTAATAGTAATAAAAAGGTAGAGTCTTTCCCTTCAGAACATGGTCATATGCTAGCACTTGAGGTGGTAACATTTTCACCTCTCTAGTGCTGTCCAATAGAAAGAGAGTACAAGCTCATATGTAATTGTACATTTCCTACCAGTCATTCATAAAAAGTAAAAAGAAGGCTGGGCGCGGTGGCTCAAGCCTGTAATCCCAGCACTTTGGGAGGCCAAGACGGACAGATCACGAGGTCAGGAGATCGAGACCATCCTGGCTAACACAGTGAAACCCCGTCTCTACTAAAAAATACAAAAAAAGTCTAGCCGGGCGAGGTGGCGGCACCTGTAGTCCCAGCTACTCGGGAGGCTGAGTCAGGAGAATGGCGTAAACCCAGGAGGCATAGCTTGCAGTGAGCTGAGATCCGGCCACTGCGCTCCAGCCTGGGTGACAGAGCGAGACTCCGTCTCAAAAAAAAAAAAAAAAAAAAGTAAAAAGAAACAGGTGGAATTAAGTTTAAAACAGATATTTTCAGCAACCCATGATTTCACCATGATGTTCTCGTCTCAATGCTCTGGACCAGCCCCATGTCCAGTGCTCAGGAGCCGCGTGGGGTTGTGGCCATCATATTGGATGGCTTAGCTCTCGGATGATTCTGGTCCTTTGCAGCCATGACGTCAGGTCATTTTCTACTGTTACTGAGTCAGGGAGGAAGTTTTTTTCTTGTCTGTGTTTATTCTCTGAAAGGTAAGGCCTTCCTTGGCTGCACAGCTGCAGCTGAGAAGCAGAGGCTGAAGGGGCAGGATCTGTAATCTCTAGGGAAGCTTCCCCGGCCTCCACCGGGGAGGCCCTCTAGACAGGATCTTGGGTTGAGCCTGGACGGTGGCGGGAGGACGGGGGGCGGGGTCAATATTCCGAGGGCCCCGTGGACTCTCGCATCACACAGACTAATGCTTCAGGTTAATTTTGTGTACAAGTTCCCTTTTGTTGGACAAGGGGATGAAAGTCCACAGCTGTGACTGGAAAGAGGGGAAGGACCCTCTGGAATGACCTTGTTTTGGAAAGTCTAAATGGAATACTAATGGCTGAGATCTAAGACGGGTGATGTATGTGTGTGTTTGACTGGGCTTCAAGATAAGGTGAAGAGTATTTTAAAAGTTAGTGTGCAGCTTCCCAGATAACCGTATGCCTGGGGCCAGCTACAATTTATGGCAAGCTGGTAGTCATGGCTGTGTGCTGGCCTCACTTTATCTTTTGAATCCTGGCTCTGTAGCTTAACTGGTGGTGCTCTGTTTGTTTATTTTGTCTTTTTTGGGTGGGTGGGGGACCTGGGGTTTGGCTAGGTTTTACAGTGAAGCATAGCAGCATTTTATAATACACAAAGGGCTGTTCATATTTCTGCTCCTGGGTGCCTTGGGCTATGTCACTTTTTACTGTCCCTAATGATAGCACATACCGGGGTGTTGCATTCTAGAGTTTCCAGGAGCCTGAAGTGCAGGCCCACATCTTGTACAGTGCCACAAGCCTGCCAGAGCTGTGAGCCGGGGAGGAGGTGTGGAGGCCTTAATATAGCTCCAAGCCCCAGGTTTCTTTCATCTCTGAGGTCAGCTTTTTCCTGTTGCCTCTTGACTTATTGAAACTGTCGCCGGGCTGGCCAGCACACCCAGCAGACTTTCCTAGTAAACACAACAGCCCTGGGTGGCAGGTTTCTCGCTTTTTCTAGACGACAGATGAGCAGTGGGATCTTATGTTACTCAGTGGGATCTTTCATCTCTCCTCTGAGTCATTCCCTAAAAACCACTTTTCTTGGAACTTAAAGAGATGCAGAATTTTACAATGACCATGGCATTTCATGGATGCATTTGAATAGCAACCGGATATTTGAATACCTCCTTACCCCGGTATTCCTAAGGAAGAAATTTACACTGAAAAATACTCCCAAACTTTGTGTTTGGAAAACGTATGTTCTTGAGCTAGTGTGGACTCTGCTTTTAATAGTCGGGTGGTGATACACGGGTGCATCTTAAATCTGGCATTCTTTCCTATTTGTACTCTGATAAGGTATAGTGGATGGGAGGGCGGACTGAGGGTCATTTATTTGGGCAGCAGGAAGGATGAAATGGACAGTTCTTCTGATTTTTGGACGTAGTCTACAAAAATAACTTACCTCACGACAAATTGGCATAGGAAGTTTGCGGGTGTGTTTTTCTGGAGGGCGAGAGATGTGGCCGAACTTCCCTCAGACTCTTCGCTTCACCTCTTCAGCAGGCCACGGCCATCTGCTTTAACAATTTTATTTTTTTCATTTTAAATCCTCAAAGACAAAGGGACCTGGAAGTTCAGACCTGTCCTGCCACATTCCTGAGTAATTTGGTTTTGATTAACCCAAGGAGAGAAGTTGGTTTCTCCTAGCGACCGACCGAGGGGATCAAAGCGCCAGGAGGGGCAGTTCCGTTAATGCACGCAGTCCCCCTCCTCCCGGCCCCTCTCCCCCTCCTCTTCCTCTTCCCTCTACCTCCACCTCCCTCCCCATCACTGGGCCTTTTCAACCCCCCCTCTTTAGAAGCTGAGCAAGAGTTATTTCCACTTTCTGACTCTCACAGAAGTGGAAGTGGATCATGGAGCTTTGGATGGACAGACCGGGGAGAAATACATCCCCCCACCCATCCCTTTCTTCCTAAACTCCTTTTACCCCCACAAAGCTGCAGAGCACATTCCTGTGCTAATCCGGCTGCTGGAGGAATGCAAATGGCTGTAATTGTGTGCCTCTGGACCGGCCTTCCGCATCTGTGCCGCTTTTCTTCTTTGAGGAGGTGGCTAAAAAGTTCATTTACATAGAGAAATGAGACTGGACTTGTGATCCCTAGTGGCAGAATAGGGACTTTCTAATAGGAAAGGGGCCACATCTGTGCTGCCTGCACCTTCCTCCCCCAGCCCTCCCCACTTGCAGAGAGAGAGAGAGAGTCTGTGCGCGCACACGCATGTGCTGTGTGGTGTGTGTGTATGGGGTGGGGGAGAAGGTGGACACCAGGCTCCTGCTGGGCATATTTTACAGAAGGGCAGTTAAAAGGGAGAAGTCTTCTCTTGATAGTAAGAAATCAAGCTGCAGTAGGAGACAGCCTACTTTTGGACAAGCCTCGTGGGTAGTCCTGGTGTTAAACCACAATAAATGACCTATTTTTATTTCGTTTTTGAGACAGGGTCTCGCTCTGTCTCCCAGGCTGGAGTCCAGTGGCACAGTCTCGGCTCACTGCAACTTCCTCCTCCTGGGTTCAAGCAATCCTTCTGCCTCAGCCTCCCGAGTAGCTGGGACTACCAGTGTGGGCCACCATGCCCGGCTAATTTTTTTTTTTTTTTTGATAGAGACAGGGTTTTGCCATGTTGGCCAGGCTGGTCTCTAACTCCTGAGCTCCAGTGATCCACCTGCCTTGGCCTCCCAAAGTGCTGGGATTACAGGTGTGAACCACCGTGCCTGGCCTATTACTGTTTTTTAAAAGCACGCTGTGGGTCTCAGAAGTGATTGATAAAATTTTGGAAGAGGTGTGCCACCCCACTGAGCTGGTCTAGCTTCTGGGTGCACATCTGACCTTGCCTTTTTTCTTAGTTTATACTTGAGCTTGGCAGTGGGTTATTGGACAGTCAGATTGTTCAGCCCAATTAAAAGTATCACTTGGGAGCCAGTACATTGTAGCTTTAGGGAGATACTCAAGACAGACAAGAGATGTCTGTCTCAGTCATATCTGAGAACACTTAGAATGCTGCCTGAATCTGAAGTTGAAAGCCAGGCAGACGTTCTGAAACAGGACCATGCAGTAGAAATACAGTGTGAGCCACACAGGTAATTTCAGATTTTCTGTTAGTCACATTAAACAATGAGAAACAGGTGGAATTAATTTTCAAAATTAATTTTTAGCCCAGTATATCCAAAAAGTTATTTTAACAGGTAATCAATATTAAGAAAACTATTAATGAGATATTTTACATCCCTTTTATTTGTACCAAATCTTTGGAATCCTGTATTTTTATACCTTCAGCACATCTCAATCCAGACAAGTCACATGTCATAGGCTCGGTAGTGACAAGGGGTCAGTGACTACCTAGTGGATGGTGCAGCTCTGGAATAAGAGATTGCTGCCCTGTGCTCTTCTGAGACATTCTGTTGATGCAACCGAGTCAGCCATCACCCCTGTGACCAGCTGTTTGCATTTATTGCGGTCCAGGGTTGCAGGCTCAGTCTGCACACAGCGGGTTTGGTCAGAAATGCCTAGCTCCCCTGACATGCCCATGAGATTGTTAGGAGATAGAACAGACGTTGGGGTGCCAGTGTTCTGTAAACTGCTTCCTGGCATACAGATGGGGGTGCTCACCTGACTGTGAAAACCTTCCCAGAGGCAGAAGACCAGCAGTGGCAGTAAGGCATGGGCCACTTCCTTGAGGGACAGCCCCACTCTCATTCATTCTTGTGAGTGCTAGTATGTTTGTTATAACAGACTTGTGTATGTTACTGAAATCACAGACAGGGCTGCAGGGAGCCTATAGAAACCCTCGTTTCACCCTCTCCATGGTGGGTCGCTAGTTTGTGGCAGGAGGAAGGCATGAATCTAGAACCTTCTACCTGTAGGTAATCAGTGTGGTTTTCCTGACTTCACAGTCATTTCTAACACTAGTCCAGGGACAGTGTGGTGCATTGCTTGGAGGGGACTTTCTTTTGGAGGCTCTAGTGCCCTCCAAAATGAGAGTTGTAGACGCTACCACTGTTGGGAAGGTCACCAATCCTGGCAAGAAACCTTCCCTCGTCTTCTGTTAGTGTTTATTTGGATTTCTGCTTTCTTGCCTTATCTTGATGCCACGGAGTGGAAACCTCCTTCCCTAGTCTAGGAAAGTCTCCCCCTCTCATTGGAGGAGGAGAAATGGAGGGACAGAAGGTGCTATGGAAAAATCAGAAACAGCCTTGTCCATGAGAATCAGGGGTGTAATGGAGGCAAGAAGTCCCATCCTAGACTTTTTTTTTTTTAGTTTGTTACAGTTTTTCTTGTTCAACCAGGAAGTGACTTCTTTTCAAAGCTAAATGATTTCAGCCTTGCTACCATTACAGCTCTTCTCAGTGGAATAGCAAGGAGAACTGTCTGCTGGCTTCTAGCGGAAAGCGCCACTGTGAAATGTACGCTAGAGAAGATACTGCTTTCAGACCGGCCTGGGAAGTCCTGGAGTCTTCTCACTGTTGATCCTAGCGTTTCTTGGTCAATACATGTGACAATAACAGTTTTCCGTCACCATTGCTATTCCCAGAGCACCCAGCCAGCCTCCTACGATTCGATGGTCTCCTCTAGGGTGCCAGTGGGATTTGTGCCCCTGGTAAACTGAGAAGTGGGTGTGGATTTGGGTTTGGAGGGAGGGAGGTATCGAATTCCTTTAACAGACTGGCCTCCTGGCAGGCAGGAAAAAAACTGTGAAAGTGTGAGGTGGAAGGGGCCCCGGCACTGGCCTCTGCTGGGGACAGAGCATCGCAGCTGTCTGACCCCGGGTGAAAAGTTCAAATCTGCATTTAAAAGGAGTGCCAGGCTCCCCCCCCCCCGCCCCCCACCTACCCCCTTTCCCCCCAGTCGAGTTGAAACTGTTCACGTTTTGGAGGATATGATCTGGCCCTGTGCTGGGACACCAGGCAGCCCCGCTTCACTTCTGTCGAGACCCAGTGCTGGGGGGTGGGGGGCTCAGCTAAGATGCAGTTCTTGAATAACAATAGTTGTTGAGGACGAACCCTTGGAGGCGCCTGGAAGGGAGGGGAAGTTTCTCCCTCAGTCAGACACTGGGCATTTAACCCCTTTTTCTCCAGGTGCTTGGCAAGGCCTTTCCTCTTCTGTCCTCTCCAAGACCACGGTGGGTTATGTGGGGGTGCTGGCAGGGCTCCAGGGGACTGGGGATAGAGGGTAAGGAGGTGTCTGGCAACCGAGGTCACCTGTCCATGGAGGGTGGTGGCACTCAGGCCAGGAAGGACTACTTCCCTGTTGCGTGGGGTCAGGGAGGGCCCAGGCTTGGGGAGAAACTCGGGTGGGTTAGGATGAGAGCCTGGCTTCTGTTTTCCATGCTGAGAAGTGACAGCATCTACCTTCTTCCTCCCCCATCCTACTCCTGCTGCCCGGCACCCAGTGGGGGTCAGGCCGCAGCCCTGCCCAGAACCCCCTCCACTGGAGTTCTGATTTGTTTACTAGAGCATTAGGTGAATGTAAACAGTTCAACCTCTCCAGTTTTATGTCCTTAAAGGGTCTGAGTGTGAATACAAATGGGTATTAGGCCCCTGCGGTTCCAATGACTGTCCTCCACCCCCTCTGGTTGCTAACTAGCAGGTCTTTAACCTGCGGGGTTGGGGGTGGGGAGGGGAGGAGGAAGAGAAAGTCCTTTGCAAGTGTGTGGACTCTGGGATGCCTCCTTTTTTTTTTTTTTTCTGTTCTTTTTTTTAATGTTGAGCTTTAAAAAGTGATGTTGGGGCCGAGCGCGGTGGCTCAAGCCTGTAATCCCAGCACTTTGGGAGGCCGAGACGGGCGGATCACGAGGTCAGGAGATCGAGACCATCCTGGCTAACACGGTGAAACCCCGTCTCTACTAAAAAAATACAAAAAACTAGCCGGGCGAGGTGGCGGGCGCCTGTAGTCCCAGCTACTCGGGAGGCTGAGGCAGGAGAATGGCGTAAACCCGGGAGGCAGAGCTTGCAGTGAGCTGAGATCCGGCCACTGCACTCCAGCCTGGGCGACAGAGTGAGACTCCTTCTCAAAAAAAAAAAAAAAAAAAATGTGATGTTGGGAGGCCCCCATCTGTAGGACTGAAAGTTGAAGAGCACGGAAGAGGAAAGCTGCCTGCTCAGGGGAAGGCTAGTTATTTTGATCTCTTTTTGGGGACGAAGAGAAGTTTTCTAGGTTCCTGTTACTTAGTCGCATGAGCTCGTGAAGCCTGACTATGGCATTGAAGAAATCTTTTAGCACTGGGCAGGTGGTTGAGTATACCTCTGGTTTTTTTGTTCTTTCTGAATCTTCTGTTTAAAATAGTAGTTAGGAATGGATGCCTTGGGGCCCTTGTCCTTGTATGAGTGCGGTCACTAGGGAAGGGTCTTTAGCCAGGTTTTTGTTTTTGTTTTCTGTTTTGCTTTTGTTTGTGTTTTTCAAGGCAGGGTCTTGCTCAGTCGCCCAGGCTGGAGTGCAGTGGCGTGATCATGGTTCACTACAACCTGCATCTCATGGGCTCCAGCGATCCTCCCACCTCAGCACCGCAGCCCACGAGTAGCTTGGACTATAGGCATGCATCACCATGTCTGGCTAAGGTTTTAATTTTTTTGTAGAGACAGGATCTCCCTTCTCCTCAGCATCCCAAAGTGTTGCAATTACAGGTGTGAGCCACTGTGCCCAGCCTATTTGGCCAGTTTTAACACATCTTCTTATTTTCTCCCTACTACAGTAGGACACTTTTTTTTTTTTTTTCTTTATGTGATCTCAGGAGCCCGTAAAGTTTGGAGGCAATGCCAGACCACTTACTCTCATAAGGTTCTAGAATGTGCATTCTATTGGGGTGCTGCCTTCCCTCTGAAATTTCAGTGCCCTCACTCCCCCGCCCAACTCGAACTCCTCCCATTCTCTCCACACCTCTGCCCTCTTGTTCTAGCAAGGGTCACAAGGGCCTTCTTTTCAGTCAGAGGGCCCGTGGTGATCTGCAGAGGGAGGAGCAGAGGATCTTCCGTCCTGCACACTCGCGTTCTGGTTCATGCATTCAAGGCCCAGCTCGTTCTGTTTGCTGTGGTGGCTCTGAGTCCAGTCACGCCATCATGGGGGCATTTTAATTAGCAGTGCCTTAGTCATTAGTGAGTTATTGTTTTTGTCTGGAAACACTTAAGTACTGTTTACTCGATGTCTCCATGAAATGCAAAACAGCAATTAAGCAGAAATTTGTTGTATGAGGCAGGGACCAAAATGGATCATCAAAAGCAGGTTGTGGTTCCTCCAAACCGAGGTAAATCGCTTTTCCCTTTGGCCTCCTGATACCTGGAATGCTCCAAACCCTCTCTTTCTTCCCTGACCTGCCCCCTAGAGTTATTGGCTAGAAACACTCTGGAACTTCGTGTCTTCCTGCGTCCTTCCTTCCTTCGCCGGCATGAACGTTTGGGTTTGGTGAAGTGTGAATGTTTACTTTCCCCCCTCCCCGGACTTTTCTGGTCGGCTACCTGGGATATTTCAAAACCTTTTCAAACGAAGATTAATTATTTGTGAAAACATTTGTGATGAGTTATGGAACTTGAGTTCGTTTTCTTTACGCTTCTTGAGACCAAGTGACATTGTTAGTCTCATAGATCCTTGTGACCTCTTGGGAGTATTGGGGTGCCGGGATAAATATCCTATTTATCGAAAAAGAAATCTTTTTATGGATTGGTAAGAAAGAAGCCAAGGCTAGGAATTCTGGCTGCAGTAGAATGGAGAGGCAGCGGGAAAACACACAAGGGGTGGAGAAGTGTGGATCTTCTGTAACTTGGACAAGTATGGCTGAACCTAAGGAAGGAATTGCTCCTTGCTAAGACACAACACAAAACCAAAACCCCAAACCAGCTCCAGTAGGATTCACCCCCTCCCCAGGATACAAGATTTATGGAAAACGGAATCCCTGGGAAAGCTGACGGGTGTGCAAGGGAGGCAGGTTAGCTCCGAATGTATCATATTAGCCTTCTTTGCGAGAGACACTTTGGGATGAAACTCTCGGCAGCAAGTTGACCACTGGGGACCCCAGTTTCTAACTGCTCTGGCTTTGGACTCACGCTTCCTGTTTCTTCTTCTTCTTCTTTTTTTTTCTCTTTTCCCTTCAAACAATATCTTCTGACTTCCAGATTTCTGATAAATTGATAAGAGGCATTGCGTGAGTCAATAGAGCTGTAGACACTTTGCCAATATAACCCCGGCTCTATTGATCTGCCAGTAAATTAAAGTCTTACTTAGAGTCTGCCGATATTTCTAATCTCCTGCCTCACCAATTACAGCCTCCCAGCTACCTGGAAAGAGGACTTGAGCCTTCTAACCTTTTTGTGGTTGTTGCGGGTGGGCTGCTCTCCTTCCATGGAACTGGGGGCACTTGCCTTGTTTATCTGGTAGGTGAAGGGGCAGTGTGGAGGAAGATGAACCTGCTTCACTCCTTATATGGGCTCTGTCTCCATGCTATGAGCGTCATTAGTAAAAATGTCTGGCAAACCAGTTCCATTGTGGTGGTCACGTTCATTTTATAGCAAGTCTCCGGGCCACTCTTGCCCTTCGGTGGGCTCCAAGATTGGAGGTAGAGAAAGTTGAGAGCAGCTGGTCTTGGGAGTTATCCTAGCATATTTTATGGCTGTCTTCCACTTTTAAAAAATCTGTGAATAGCCTTTCCTTTGCCCTGGGAGGAGAATGGGGATTTGGATAAATGTTGGGTTATTAGTATTTATCACTTATTAAAACAAAACATGCCTAAGAGTTTGTGGAAAAGGAGAGGATCAAAGAGGAGTCCCAAGATATACATTAGGAAGGATTGAAGTGTGTTTATGTGCACGCTGCTTTTTTTGGAGTTTGTTTTGTTGACGTTTTGCATTCTCCTTATTGGAGCACAGAAATGACAGAGAAAGAACTCATTTTTTGTCCATTGTAACTTTTGCCAATGTCTCCCCTCTGCCACTTCCCAGGCCAGCCTCTCTGTCATTGGCAGGGAGTTGAGTAATGACAACAGCCACCTAAAGATGTCCACACAGGAACAGTGGGGCTGATCGAGTTTCCTGCTGGGATTCCTACTTGGGCAGTGGCCTTGTGAGCAAATCGTTCGTCCGATAAGCCCTTTTCAAGTCCTGTTTATATGGTTGGCTTTGGGAAGAAATCTCCAGATAAATGCTGTTTTCTCTCTAATACTCCAGAGCGAAAAATCAATGGGAGGGATAATTCCTTCCCTTGTCCAACACACACTTCTCGTGTGTTTCTACCTGTGGCGTTACTCACAAAATTTTTTAAAATAAAATATCCAGTCCTGAGGTTCTGGCTCTTCTCCAGCATTGCAGGGAAGGGAGCGTTAGGAGGCGCTTGTGTGCCCTTTAGAAGGAACAGCATGGACCCTGTGACCAAGGAGTGTTTCTCATTTTCCTCTTTCTCACACTCCTTACCTCTCAAGGGGCCGAAGGTGATGGCGAACCCAGGTCAGGAAATGTGGGAAACATGCCAGTGTGGTTCATTGATGCTAGTTGAGTTTGGGAGATCATTGAAGGGGCCTCAGGGTCCCAGGAGCAGGTGGAAACCATGGAAAGGTCTCCTGTTCCTAGCAGAGGCTTTCAGAACTGTCCCCCTGGGCAGCCGAGATGGCCCCATGTTGAGGTAGTGGAGGGTCTGGCCTTGGTGAGGCCTCCTCTGCTGCTGGGCTTGAGGAAGCTGCCCTTGGCTCCCCTGGGCTGAGTGAGTGAAGAAGATGTTAGACAAGGAGAAACCTCGGGAGGTTGGGATTGACTTTCCCCTTTGTTTGGATTGCATTGTATTGTAGGAGGTGTTTAAATCTTGTTCACACCTGTTGAGGCTGAAGCCTGGCTTTCAGAGCAGTTTGTAACAAGACTTCTGTTGTTGTTGCCCAAAAGGTTTCCCTGCTCACAACAGAGGAACTTTATTGTAGCAACTTGTTAATGTTCAATTAGGCAAAGTTTGGGTGCCCTGGGGCGGTGGGAAGGCCTGCTCACTTTTTCTGGGCGGCCCACTGCCCCCGTTCCCAGGGTTGGCCCCAGAGAAGCAAAGCCTGTACCACGGGCTCCTTGGAGAGCCACCAGCGGGGGTCTTGGCAGAGCTTGAGAATCCCTCCGAGCGGTTGAAGTTATTGAAGATAGAGTTCTGTGTCTTGCGTTCTAACAATTGTCCCCTGTCTGTTGGTGCTTTGGGGCTCTCCCCACCCTTGGGTGTAGCCAAGGCTGTGCCTGATGCATCCTTAGCCTGTGGGTTGGCAGGAGGACTGACCAACCCCAAACTTGGTGTGTGGCAGCCCCAGCATCACACCGCCCTGGGCTCTGGAGCCCTGTTCTCCTTTGGGATCTGAGCCTGCCTGGCCATACCTGGGCATGTTCTCTGGCTTTCTTCCTGGCAGGACTCCTCCCGAACAACTGTCCGGCACCTTGACGGATGCTGTTTTCCACCTCCTGGTGGACTGAGGTCTTGAGACCGTGGAAAGGGAAACACAGGAAGCTCGTTTCTCTGAATAGGAAGTCTGACTGGGAGGTGCTTATGTTTTCCCACATGAACACGGCTGACAGCTGTCTTCATGGTGGAAAAAAGGGGAATCTTGGGACTGAAGCTCTGTCCCCACACCCCCCAAAAAAAGAAGCCACAGGGTCCCAGAGGGGCCATGTCCCATCCTGTCCTGCCCTGACCTGCCGTCTAGGTGCAGCCGGGACCAGGTGGCCTGGGAGGAGGTGGGAGATGGGTGCTGGCTCCCCTTGACTCTGGAGGCGTCTGTGCTGGCAAGGCCTGGCTGTAAAATATGGTCCCCATGGCAGCCTTGCTCTGCAGTGCTGAGCGATGAGGAGTGCGAGGCACCCGGCAGTGTATTAAACACTAGTTGAGCACAGGAGGGGCAGTATATCACAGGAGAGAGATAAGCAAAGTTCTCTGATAGTGGATCAATAAAGGTTAGTGACATCATATCTCAAAGTGAGGGAACCTGCTTTCTGCACAGCCATTTATCAGATCCCAGCCTGGAAGGGCATTAACCCCTTTCTGGCCAGATTTCTTCTTACAAACAGACCCGAATTCCTTCTTGGTGGTGGGGGCAGTGGGGAGGATAGAGGGTGTCACTCTCCCCAACACTGTATTTAAGGAGGATTCTTCACATGCTGCTTTCGGAAATGCCTTCTGCAGTTAGCACATGAAACCAGCCGTGGCTAGCGCATGCTTTGTGTATTTATGGAAAGTTTCTTAACTTGAAATTTTGTGCAAAAATTCCTGTAAAAAGGCATACCCATAAAAAGGCATTGTTTTCCGGAGAAGTTTGAACACCTCGCCTGTATGCACAAGCTGTATTGCTGTCAGCTACCTGGAGCCTGGGTTACGTTTGGTGTTTGCTAGGCAAGCAATTCTGACTGGACCGGAGAGTTAAAATTGTAATAAGCCTGGGAATGATCACGGTTTGTCTTCTTTTTTTTTTTTTTTTTCTGGCTTTGTGGTATTTTGTTAGTAGATACTGAGAAGTCTCCCAGCAATCTGGGATTGGCAAACTGTAGTCTGCAGGCCAGTTCCGACCCGGCACATTTTGGCATGGCCTGCCAACCAAGAATGGCTCTTAAATTTGTAAATGGCCGGGGGAGAATCAAAAGATGAATACGATTATGTGACATCTGACAATATGTGACATTTATATTTGTGTTCCTAAATGTTCATTGGCAGACAGCCGCGCTTGCTTGTTAGTGTTTTGTCTGCGACCACTTTCATGCGATCATGTGGTGTAGTTGAGTAGTTGCAGTGAGAATGCGTGGCCCACAAGGCCTGAAATAGTTATGTGGCTCTTTATGGGAAAAGTTTGCCAACCCTAGTCTAGGCTCTAGCTCCAAGTCTACTGCTACCTAGCTGTGTGACCTTGGGTAAGTCACTTTAGTTCTCCTTTACCTGTGTTTCACTGGTCTCAGGAATAAAATCTTCTCCCCCAGCAATTCCGGGGTGTGCTGGGAGTCAAATAAAAATGGATGAGAAATGGTTTTGAAACATAGCTTGCATTTGCAAAGTGTTTACTATTAAATCAGCAGACCCTTTACTATGTCTTTTTTTGTTTTTTGTTTTTTTTTTTTTGGAGACAGAGTTTCGCCCTTGTTGCCCGGGCTGGAGTGCAGTGGCATGGCACAATCTTGGCTCACTGCAACCTCTACCTCCCGGGTGCAAGCTGTTCTCCTGTCTCAGCCTTCCAAGTAGGTGGGATTACAGGTACCTGCCACCATGCCTGGCTAATGTTTTGTGTTTAGTAGAGACGGGGTTTCACCATGTTGGTCAGGCTGGTCTTGAACTCCTGACCTCAGGTAATCCACCCGCCTTGGCTTCCCAAAGTGTTGGAATTACAGGTGTGAGCCACTGTGCGTGGCCTTTTTGTTTTTGTTTTTGAGACAGTCTTGCTCTGTCGCCCAGGCTGGCATGCAATGGCACGATCTCGGCTAACTGCAACCTCCACCTCCCAGGTTCAAGCAGTTCTCCTGCCTCAGCCTCCCAAGTCACTGGGATTACAGGTGCGCCTTCCACCACACCCAGCTAAGTTTTTTTTTTTT
>NW_012112697.1:3018376-3061758 GCF_000951035.1 Colobus angolensis palliatus
TTTATAGAGATGGGTTTTGTCATGTTGGCCAGGCTATTCTTGAACTCCTGACCTCACGTGATCCACCCACCTCGGCTTCCCAAAGTGCTGGGATTACAAGCATGAACCACTGTGCCTGACAGACCCTCTATTATGTCAGCCTGTCAGAGACTGCCAAGACATGGGTATGTTCCTTGTGGGAAGCATCGAATCTGGCATGAGAGGTTGAGCTTTGTGGAGGTTGCATAACTGGTCTCAATCCTGTGTCACGTTGGGTGAAGTTTGAGTCTCAGTCTGTCTGCAAACTTGAAGGCGTGCATCTTCCCAGGGTGAACATCTTTCGCTTTGCAAGGGAACATCAATTTTCCTCAGCGACCGCTGCGATTTTTATCCTGGAAGAGTTGGATCACTTTTCATTCCTTCCCGCCAGTGATTTATAGACGGGGAGAGCAGGCCTTTTCCTGTAGGTCTCCGACTGTTTATCTTTTTTGGTTGGGCCCTGATAATATGCTGGCTGGGATGTTCATGTTGGCTGGGGCGTCGGGGGGCCAGATGCCAGGCCTGCAGCCCAGGGGTGCCTGGGGGAGGGGTAAGGAGGCCAGAGATTGCAGCCCAAAGCTAATGGGCTGATGTCCAAGTGGAAAGTGTATTTTCATTGAGGAAGTGTAGGCATTAGAGGACCCTGGATTACTGTGTGATTGTGCTGTCAATACTGCTGTATCGAGTCCGTGAGGGCCTCCACAATACGGGGAAACACTTAACTCACTGCTGCTGCTTATTGAGAAGCCAATAGCAATTTACTTGCTGACACTTGACATCAAATCCATTCCCAGAGGTGGAGCTCTGCAAACCACCATGGTGTCCCTCCCCTTTCTGGGCCCCCTCTCTTACTGGGTGTCTGTCCATGTGTGAGTCTTGCATGGGCTGGTGGCTGCCTCCGCATTGGGAAGGACCTGGGGCTGGGTGATCGTTGCAGGGAGGGGAATGTTCCTGTTTAACTTTCAGAGCTGACATGACATTTTCTTCTCCTCCCAATTGCTCTCATACTCATCTTCTTTCAACAAGTGCTAAATGACCCTCCCTTTGTTCCCCCTGGGATGTAAGTTTTCTGCGTGTGGGAACTTTCTCCTCTCCATAAAAAAGTTAGCTCCTTATAATGGATACATGCGGAGATCATATGTGGGAGAGGGCTGAGGAATGTCTCATCTCCAGAAGGCAGGCGGTGTCTAAGGGGCAGTCAAGGTTGGGGGGTGTTGTGTTGGGGAGTAGAGAGCCTCCCATACAAGGTGCTAGGCCTTCCTGGGCCCACCTTCTGGGGGACGTGTAGCCACAGAGCTGTGGGATCCGGCACAGCCAGACCCTCTGGTCCTCCTGTAATTCTTTGTGGAGGGTAGTCTCTGCAAAGTGTCTGGCTGCTTGATTGACTGTGTTTTTACATAACCAAGCTGTCGAGATGCTTTCAGACCCTGGAGTCTTCTAGAATAATCAGCTCACACATCAGGGTAACCCGCTTCTGGGAGGCGGAACCCGACTAACACGTGGTGGTTGAGGGGTGACCAGCCTAAGGCTGCCATCGGATCTGGCTTTACTAAGTGCTGGTGAGGTTTCGTTTTATCGTTGCATTCCCAGGCCTTCAGAACCAGTGCCCTGATTCTTTCAGTGCAACTCACTGGGCTTATTTGCAGCTACCACTTGGAGATTGGGAACAGGAAGAATTGGCCTTGGGTTAGTCAATGGTGCATGATCTCAAACTCAGTCTCCATGGGTAGTTTGAGATCATGGAGACTGCCTGTGGGGCATAATGAGGCTCCTGCCTGTGGCTGGGGGAAGGAAGGGGAGTGGAGACTGCCTGTGGGGCATAATGAGGCTTGATGGTGGATACTGGCCATCAATTCAGTGGTGTCTGCTGCCTCCCATCTGGAAGTTTCTCCCCAGCTGGGAGATTGGGCTGCCTCTTCTCTTCTTTCACCCTCCCTTCCCCCATCTCTCTTTGCTCACCTGCCTCTTTGTTTCTCTGCCACAACATTCCAGCTATTTCATTTATTTCAGGAAGAGCAAAGCTGTGTGGATGTGAGATGAGGGGGCTCTGTGGACTTTACCTTGTCTCCAGTGACCTTGATTGGATGCAGACTGTGGAGCAAGTGGGTGAGGCAGCCTCTGCCTCTGCTATTTATTTAGCACCACTGGGATGTGCACATTGTTTAATGACAATACTGCATGTGCCTTGTTTCCAGGACATCCTTCTCTGGGAAGACAGAGCGCTCAAAAGAAGCCCTTCTACCCAGTCTGCAGATAGGGCAGGAGGAGCTGGTGTCCTCCCCGTAAGCCTGTCCTGAAACGGAAGTGTTCCTCGGCGCTCCCTTGCATTTTGCTGCTGTGGATGGAGCTACATGGCCTTTGGGCTGACATCGTGGTGTGTGTGGTCATTGCAGCCTTTCTCTTCGTTCCTCTAGGCTCAAGGATTGATGTGGGTGGTGACAATATGACACGAAACATTTGAGGTCATGGATTTGAGCTCCGATTCCAGCCGTCTTCAAAATACTCACTTTAACCCTTTTCTAAGCACTGGTTTTCTATAAAGCAGAGGGACCGGCCTGAAGGATGCATTAGGGGTCCTCCGGCTCCTAGGTGTGTGACCTGCATAAGCAGAGCACTACCTATAGCGCATCGTAGGAGGGAGCCGGGGGCATTAGCTGTTGCTTTGGCCCTCGTGGCTTTTAATTACAATGTGCATACTTGTCTTGCTGTGCTTATCTTATTCACCTTAGGAGTTTCTGGGATCCAGCCTTTCCCCCTGCCCCCAATCCTTATCCTCACAGGCCTGCTCCAGGCCCCTTGTGTCTAGATGACAACAGGCTCCTAAGGGGGGTTTCCCTTCCAACCCCGTATACCTCCAGGCAATCTCCTTGCGGAGTTTGCACAGTCTTACCTTGTAGGTAAAACCTAGCCTGTAGATGTGTTTTGTTCAGCAAATACTGTATTTTATTTTAATTATTTATTTATTTGTTTGTTTATTTATTTATTCTTGAGACAGAGTCTTGCTCTGTCGCCAGGCTGGAGTGCAGCAGCACAATCTCAGCTCGCTGCAGCCTCCGCCTCCCAGGTTCAAGTGATTCTCCGGCCTCAGCCTCCTGAGTAGCTGGAATCACAGGCATGGGCCACCACGCCAGGCTAATTTTTGTATTTTTAGTGGAGATGGGGTTTTGCCACGTTGGCCAGGTTGGCTTCGAACTCCTGACCTCAAGTGATCTGCCCGCCTCAGCCTCCCAAAGTGTTGGGATTACAGGCGTGAGCCACTGCACCTGGCCATATACTATATTTTAAACATGGTCACATTTCACAGAAAAATCAGTATTAAAACCTTCTCTTGAAAAAATATCGGGGGACTTGGCCATTTTGGGTGTTCAGGGCAAAACCTGGCTAGAGCAAAGTGGTAACTGCCCCTTGTAGAAGGAACATCTACTTTTTAAGTTGCCAGGACTCACTGTTGCTTACCAGCTCTTACCCTACCACATCCTGTTTCCCAGCCAACTTCGCTCATGTGTGTTACCTGCTTGGTCTTGTGCTGTCTGGGATCATGGCATGTGGGCTGTCATCAGACTGAAACTCAGTTTCAGCGGTTCTCCATAGGGGGTGATTTTGCTCTCTCCCTGCAAGATTTGGCAGTCAGGAGACATTCTTGGTCATCACACCTTGGGGAGAGGATGCTGCTGGCATCCAGGGTAGAGGCCAGGCATGCTCCTCAACATCCTGCGATGCCCAGGACAGCCACCCCCATCCCCAACAAAGAACTGCACGCCCTGAATGTCAGTGGTTCTGCCCTCAAACTCCTGGCTCCGTGTTCTTCTTGTTCTGCTGACCAGGGGCCTACAGTGGCTCCTCTCCTTCATGCCTTCCACCGTCTGCCTGCCTGGCTTGCAGGCCTGACGCAGGGAGACCAGCGCCTCCCAGCCTGGCTTTCCCAGCTAGAGCTCCCAGCGCTGGGGCTTCCCTGGGCTGCCCTTGATCTTTGGTTTGAGAGCCTCATGTGTACCAGGTACTGTTGTCGGTACAGCGATACTCCAAGGGGGCAAAAAAAGAGAAATGCTTGTCTGTTTGGAGCTTATACTGCCTCATCTCCCTCACTGGACATGATTAGTAAGTGCATTATAGTATTTTGGATGGTGTCAAGTGCTATGGAGAGGAGGCAGGATAAGGGCGGGGGGTGTGGGCAATAGTTGGCAGGTTTGGTGGATACAGTGAAGAGAGGCTTTAGGAGGAGGTGACATTTGAGCAAAGACTCATTCCTTAGCTTAGAGCTGCGTCACTCCAACCTCTGCCTCCCGTCTGCATGTGGCTGTCTTTCTTGTGTGCATTTCTGTATGTTCCCTCCTCTTCTAGGGGTACCAGTCATTGATATTTTTTTTTTTTTTTTTTTTGAGATGGAGTCTCACTTCGCTCTGTCGCTTTTTTTTTTTTTTTTTTTTGAGACAGGGTCTCACTATTTCTGCCAGCTGTGATATGTAACAGCACATATAGTCAAGCGATTCTCCTGCCTCAGCCTCCTGAGTAGCTGGGATTACAGGTGCGTACCACCACACCCAGCTAATTTTTGTATTTTTAGTAGAGACAGGGTTTCACCATGTTGGCCAGGCAGGTCTTGAACTCCTGACCTCAGGTGATCTGCCCACCTTGGCCTCCCAAGGTGATGGTATCATAGGTGTGAGCCACAGCACCCAGCCCAGTCATTGATTTAAGGACTACCCCAATCTAGTCTGAGGTCAATTTAGTTATAAATTACTTCAAAGACTCTTTCCAAATAAGGCCATGTTCTGAGGTTCTGGGTAGACATGAGTTCTAGGAGAGATGCTATTCAATCTGCTCCAAGGGCTTATCCTCTGGATAGATTGTGAAGGGAGATATGGTACAAGACAGGAAATAAAGTCAAGGGTGACTGCAAGATTTTTAACTTGAGTGATTGGAAGGATGGTATCCCTGTGGCCTTGGCTGGGCTGGCCACTTCAGCAGGCCCTCATCCCAGAACCTCAAGTCCCATTTCCTCGATTGTCTTTCCTCGCTGCTCTGAACCCCTTCAGTCTTTCCTTTTATTGAGCCACTACATGTCTACTTAGCATCACAATTAGGCCTCAGAGTTAGCTGCTCAAATATTGAATTCTGAGTAAAAGGGTGAGGTGCCAAGTCTGTCTGAGGACATCGGGAAAATAATTTAAGGAGCTTCATTTTTCAAAGTCCTTGGGCCTGTCCCCTTTCAACTAATCCTTGCAGTTGCTCTGTACAGTATGCAGAGTGGGGACACGTCTCATTTTCTAGATGAGAAAAGCTTAGAGACTAAACGTCTTCGGGGGATCACTGAGCCGTTGGTTCAGATCTGCATTTGGAAGAGTATTTGGGGGTTGGGATGAAGTGGATTATACAGGAAGACATCCTGGTGCATAATGTTTACTCAGTTTAGCCAGATTTGAATAGGTTAAGACAGAAAAGGTCCAGCGACATGCCTGTGCCTCCCTGACTTGACCCTTAAACCAGTAAATATTTGAGTGGAGAATATCAGGAAGACACAGGGCATTGAAGAATCGTTGAGTCAAACTCAACATTGGAGGTCTGAACTGATCAGTTCCTCTTGATTTCAGTTTCGATGACTTTATTGCTGAGTCATGGTCAACAAACACTGCCAAAGTCAATACCACGGGCCTGGCCAGGGCAGCTGGCTACCCAGTGGTTTGTCCCATGTGTCCTGTGTTGCCCGTTTTCTGTGTGTTTCAGAAGCTGTCCCATACGGTGAGGCCATTCTTGGCCCTTCCACTCTGTGTAGGGGATGTTTTTCTTTCGGAATCTAAGACAAAGACCTTTTGTTGGGAAATTTCTTGTGAGAAATCAGAAGTATGTTTCTACTTTTTGATAGACTGATAGTAACATCGGCTCTCTTTGTGGTTTCCTTGGGCAGTTCGCTATTTGATCTGATCAGAAATTTGGTCACGATCACTAAGGGAGTGTTCTGCCGTTGTAAAGTTTTCATATGTGGTTCATTAAATGTATTTAAAAAAATTAAAATCAGGCCTCCTAGTGCCTCTGTAGAGTAATTGATGCAGGACTCTTGCTGGTGCCTCTTGTCCTGGTGACAGTGGCCTTTCCCACGGTCATGGTGCTTCCTTTTTCTTGCATACTCAGCTCTCAAACCAAGAATGTGAAGGATCCGTGTGAGATGTTGCAGGGTACAGTGGATTTTGTCTTTCAGCAATGATAAGGAATGGTGATACTTCCCGTGGAATGTCCGCATGGCCCTTGCAGGAGGTTAAAGGGCTCGGTACGGGACCCAGGCGGAGTTGGAACAGACATTTTTTAAAAACGTGTTTATGCCCAGCTAGGAATGCCAGACCGCTCTCTCATTTTTCTTACCAGTGGGCTAAACAAATAAACAGTTCCACTTGTGGGCAGATGGACGAGGAGATCTTGAAGAGGCCATAGAGAAAGGGAAGGGGGCAGGGGGCGGACGAGCCCTAATTGTTCTTTGTGGGATGAGGGGTGAGAGACAGAGCAGGGAAGGCTCTCTAGGAACAGGCTCAGGGTTTGGACTGAGAAGTTGCTTCTTGCGAATGATGATGACTCACAGTCTCCAGGTTCATGCCCTTTAGAGCAGAAAGTCTGTGCATCTCAGGGTGAAGGTGTGGATAGCAGAGTGGGGTCACCCAGTAGCCAGGGCAGGTTTGGGGAGGCAAAGTGCTGTTCCCTCAATGCTGCAGTGTGGCTGGGGGGGCTGCAGGGGTCCAGGTGGGGCTTTCCAGTGGGCACCTTGGTAAGGAAGTGTATGTGTGTTCAGAACTGGTAGAAGGGTTGTAGTGGCCTGTAAATGAGGCAGCCCATGTGCACTCACGCACGCGCACACGTGCACGCGCGCGCACCACCCACACACGCTGATGGAGGATTCGGAGGCCCTTCTGGGGCTTGGCGTCATGCCTGAGGGCTACCTTCCTGAGACTATGAAGTGGGAATGAGGCTCACGTCCACTGGCAGCTGGCAGTTTCAATGGCATTAGGCCACTGTCTGAAATGAACTGGCCACCTGGTCCTTGCCTCGTAGTGATAGCTTTTGAAAGTCACAAGTGGCTTTAATCCCAACTCTTTTGACTTGAGGCAGGATGAAAAGGTGCCGGATGTTGTGCTGTTTTATTCTTTCATCCAGCGACAGCCTTGAGGACTCTGGGAATGATGCATCGAGGGATGTGACAATAAGCGTGTGATAGAACGGAGCGCTGGGCCTCTGAGGTGTGTGTCCTTAGAAGCGAGGTCAGAGTCTTGGTGGAACCGGAAACTTGAGCCCCAACACTAAGGTGCAAGCAGTGCCAGGTAATGAGTTCTTTCTGGGTTGGCTAGGAGGGAGGGTAACCTTTGAATGAAAAGAGCTGTAGCTTTCAGAATAAAATCATGGTGGCGAGCATTGAGGAGACTGAGAGCCAGCTTCAGCATTTAGACTATACAGTGGCTAGCTTCAGTCCTTCAGGGAGAGAATTCAGATTCCCAGAGTGAAGAGAGTATGAAAACACACAGCCAAGCCTGGGGTGAATTCCCCCCACAAGGCCAATTAAAGAAAATTCTTGCCATTTATTATTTAGAGTTATTTTATTTTATTTTATTTTTGAGGTGGAGTCTTGCTCTGTCGCCAGACAGAGTGCAGTGGTGTGATTTTGGCTCACTGCAGCCTCTGCCTCCTGGGTTCAAGCGATCCTCTTGCCTCAGCCTCCCAAGTAGCTGGGACTACAGGCTAATGTCCAGATGATTTTTTGTAGTTTTAGTAGAGACGGGGTTTCACCATGTTGGCCAGGATGGTATCGATCTCTTGATCTCATGACCTGCCCACCTCGGCCTCCCAAAGTGTTGGGATGGCAGGCATGAGCCACCACACCCAGCCTTAGAGTTAGTTTATTTTATAAGATCAAAACCATAGCCAGGTGTGATGGCTCACACCTGTCATCCCAGCACTTTGGGAGGCCAAGGCAGGAGGATTGCTTGAGCCCAGGAGTTCGAGACCAGCCTGGGCGACATAGTGAGACCCTGTCTCTATAAAAAAAAAAATCAAGCAAAATTACAGGTGTGGTGGCGCATACCTGTAATCCCAGCTACTCAAGAGGCTGAGGTGGGAGGATTCCTTGAGCCTGGGAAGTCAAGGCTGCAGTGAGCCATGATTATACAACTAGACTTCAGCCTGGGTGACAGCAAGACCCTGTCTCAAAAAAAAGATAAAAACTGAGAAAACATAGGTCCCACTTCATCAAAAAAATCAACTTTTCATCCAAAAGAAGGAAATCCTTTTCTGAAGAGGAGAGAGTAGAAGTGGGGGATTAAGGAGCATCTGCAGAGGTAGGGATGGGTCAGACAGCAGGCGTGGGCTCTGTGCAGGTGGCAGAGGTCTTAGCCTGTTTGGTTTGCTACTTACCCCTAGCCCTAGTCCAGAGAGAGCAGTCCCTGGCACATTGGGGCCACTTGGATATTTTAATGCATGGTCGGACAGTTCTCTGTGCAGGCTCTATCTTTGGGGTGCTAAGCTAACAAAGCTCGTGGTGGAGGACTGTGTGGTCTAGCTCCCTGGAGTTGGAGAAGTCAGCTGATAGGTTGTGCTAAAGACCAGAGAGAGGTGGGTGGAGGGGAAGAACAGAAGGCATTATTTAGTCCTGACGGCAGCCAAGACATTGGTGGGGAGCCCAGGTGAGTGCTGGAGAGAGAACGGTGTTGGCAGAGTTTTCATGACTTGGCGAAGGGAACCACTGGAAAGTGGGGCAGAAAAAGACTTGGAGCATTTTCAGGTATACCTTTCAAGTATTCCTCCTCCTAAGGCCAACGGGATCTTTTTTGGGACATCTTCCCATACCCACCTCCCTGAATGAAAGCAAAAATAAGATCCCACTCCCCTGAATCCAGACGTAGAAGGAAATTCCCACCACGTCTTGGGAACACATGCAGATTGCCCTCTCAACCTTTGATATCTTTTCGCCTTTTTTTGGTTTTGTTTTTTGAGATGGGGGTCTCGCACTGTTGCTCCGTCTAGAGTGCAGTGGCACGATCACAGCACCGTGCAGCCTCGACCTCCCAAGGCTGAGGGAGATGATCCTCCTGCCTCAGCACCCCCAAGCAGCTGGAACCACAGGTATATGCCACCACACCTGGCTAATTTATTATTATTATTATTATTATTATTATTATTATTATTATTTTTGTAGAGATGAAGTCTTGCCATGTTGCCTAGTCTGGTCTTGAAATCTTGAGCTCAAGATCTCTGCCTTGGCCTCCCAAAGTGCTGGGATTACAGGCGTGAACCACTGTGGCCAGCCCGCTTTGCCTTTTTTTAAAAGGTGCATTAGGGCATAAGGAGGGTTCAGCAAACTGTCTTGGGATATACACCTCAACTTGGGTGGGGTCCTAGTGGGCTTCAACCGTAATGGGGAGATTCTGCGTGGAGCCACTCTGCTGTCACCGGGGTGCGAGTTCATATCATGAGAGGCACGGAGAACATTCTCAGTTCACCCAGAGGTTACAGAGAGGCTGTAAATGGACATTCAAATAGAAGAGGAGGAAATTACTGGAGTCAACTCTGGTGTAAGAGCTTTAAACAAAGGCCATAAATTAGTCATATGGTGACATCTAAGGAAGACAGGATTCTATTTCTGGGGTTGGTTTATTATTTTGAGAGGCATCAGGAGAAGCAAGAGGAAAGAGAAATGGGTCAAGTAGCATAAATACTTTGAATCAAGGCAAACTAGAAACCAGTTTTGCTCGAATTACCCTTCTTGGGACTTTCACTATTCAAAGTCATATCTTTCAGAAGCAGGAGGCTGAATGAGAACTCTTTGTGAAAGGTGGTTATGTTTTTTTTTATTTAAACCACTTCATCTTGTCATGTACAAAGTAGCGCCTTGTACATGTGCACTGAAATTGAACATTTAAATCCTATTGAGTAGCCCTAGTTACTCCAACCTTAAAAACCAAAACACAATTCATGTTAATTGTTAACATAATACTTCAGGTTAATTGTTAACACAAAATGAGAAACTGGCAACAAACATGTAGGAGTCGGAGAACTGGGAGAATTAAGTCATATCTGGGCCTAGAGAGTTAAGTGGATGGGTAGTCTGGCTTGTGATTGAAAGAGAACTGGAGTGGCCTGGGATAGAAATGAGATGGTGGTGGTGGGATCTTCTTTGCATAAGAGAGAAGACTATTCTTTGCATAGAGGTGATTCAGAAATCGCTCTGTGGATAAGGCCGGTCTTTGCGTGGCCCATTCTTCAAGGTGCCCTGCCTTGACTGGGTCAACATGGCCAGTGCCCGTATGGTGTGTAAAACCCAGTCCTGGAAAGCTGGCTCCTCTGGAGGTGTTGTGCAATTGGGGCAGCCGGCAGCCAGCTTCTGATGTGGTTGGCTGCCTGGCTCACACCTCTCAGGTGCTGCAGAGACAGCGAGATCCAGTGGCCCCAGGCTACCACGGAGGCGGGCAGGGTGCCACGGCCTTACCGAGCCGATCTGTTTTCTTTGTCTTCAGGAGCCCAGCGTGCACGGGCCCTGGCTTTCCGGTTCTTCAGGCTGGCTGCCTGGCATCACAGCGAGGCTTCAGGCGGGCCTACCTGTGGAATATATTGGGTAAGGCTGGCTCGGCCTGGCTTCTGTCCGTTGATAAAAGGAACTATGGATCTGGGGATTCTTCTTGAATGTAGGTGTTTCTAGCTCAGTGTGTCCTATTAGATAAAATAAACATGTCGCAAACACAAACTCTGTCGAACTACTGTTTTTCTATTGTTTCCTTGGTTAATTTGGACATTTATGAATCTCAAATGCAGTAGGGCAGGATGGAAGGTTTTACCTGTCTAATGCTAAGATATTCCACTGAACACTTCTCCTAAGACATAACCCTTGTGGCTGGTGTAGTGGCTCACGCCTGTAATCCCAGCACTTTTGGAGGCTGAGGTGGGTGGATCACTTGAACCCAGAAGTTTGAGATCAACCTGGGCAACACAGCAAAACCCTGTCTCTACAAGAAATACAAAAACTGGCTATGCACGGTGGTGTGTGCTTGTAGTCCCAGTACTCAGGAGGCCGAGGTGGGAGGATCACTTCAGCCTTGGAGGTGGAGGGTACAGTGAGTTGAGATGGTACCACTGCACTCCAGCTTGAGAGACAGAGTGAGACCCTATCTAAAACAACAACAACAAAAAGACATAGCTCTTGCTTAGAGCATCTGAGGCCTTTGGTCCCAATTTTTGGTGATGGAGAAAGACAGATTTCAGCTGGTCCCTAGGGTCTGGAGAAGGAGGGTAGTGTGAACCCTAATGGTGGGGTGAACCTGTCAGAGACACCCCTGCTTCTGTGTGTCCAGTGATTCTGTCCCCCTTTCTCCAGATGGCTGTACTAGTTTTCTCTTGATGCTGTAAGAAATTACCACAAAGGCCGGACACGGTGGCTCATGCCTGTAATCCTAGCACTTTGGGAGTCCAAGGCAGGTGGGTCATGAGGTCAGGAGATGGAGACCAGCCTGGCCAACATGGGGAAAACCCATCTCTACTAAAAATACACAAATTAGCTGAGTGTGGTGGCACATGCCTGTAATCCCAGCTACTTGGGAGGCTGAGGCAGGAGAATCACTTGAAGCAGGAAGTTGGAGGTTACAGTGAGCCGAGATCGCACCACTGCACTCCAGCCTGGTGACAGAGCGAGACTCTGTTTAAAAAAATAAAAATAAAAAAGAAATTACCACAAACTTGTTGGTGTAAAACAACACAAACTTAAGTTTGCATTTTGACGTTTTTTGTAAGGTTGTGTGTTGTGTGTTTAACTTTTATTAACTAATGTTCAAAACTGATGTGTGTATAGAATATTACGTATGTATGTTCATGTCTAAAGAATGGCTGCTGATGATAAAATAAAAATCAGCTTTCATTTTTCTAAAAAAAATTAAACACACACACACACACACACACACACACACACACACATTGCCTTGTAGCTGGAGCCCAGAAGTCTGAAATCAGTTACACTAGGCTGAAGTCAGGGTGTTGGCAAGGCTGGTTTCTAGTAGCGGTTTCAAGGAGGAACCCATTTCCTTGCATGGTCTAGGTTTTGGAGGTACCCACATGTCTGGGTTTGATGGCCCCTTCCTCACATCACTCTGCATCATACTTCTGTTACATCTCCTTCTTCTGTCTGATTCTGTCCTCTCCTTTGCCCCTGTTGTAAGGACCCCTGTGATTGCATCAGGTCCCCCTGGATAATCCAAGATCATCTCCTCTATCTAAAGATCCTTCACTTGATCGCATCTGCAAAGTCTCCTTTGCTGTAGAAGGTAACATATTTGTAGGTTATGGATGTTAGGATGTGGGCATCTTCGGGGATTGTTATTCAGCTACTGCACGGTCCTGTGGAGGAATCGGTGCAGTTGGCAAAGAAAGAAACCCCCACGTGCCTCTGGAGGTAGGTGACTCAGGAGGGCAAAGCTAAACCAAACGTTGCAGCCGTGCCTGTTCCAACAATGCCTATTTCCTTGGAAACGAGGGAAGAGGCTTCAAGATGAAATTTGGCGGCCTCTCCCCTGCCCCAATTAATGTGACATTATTTTGTGAAATTGTATTTTGGTGAGGCCCTAAGAGTCATACTTGAGAGAGAAATAAAAGAGAGTGTTTGTAAAGGGTTTTTGGCCAGGCACCGTGGTTTGGGCCTGTACTCCCAGCACTTTGGGAGGCTGAGGCAGGTGGATCACTTGAGCCTGGAAGTTTGAGACCAGCCTGAGCAACATGGGGAAACCCTGTCTCTACAAAAAATACAAAAATTAGCTGGATGTGGTGATGCACGCCTGTGGTCCCAGTTACTTGGGAGGCTGAGGTGGGAGGATTGCTTGAGCCGGGGAGGCAGAGGGTGCAGTGAGCTGACATCATACTATTGCACTCTAGCCTGGGCAACAGAGTGAGACCCTGTCTCTAAATAAATAAATAAATAAATAAAGCTGACATCATACTATTGGACTCTAGCCTGGGCAACAGAGTGAGACCCTGTCTCTAAATAAATAAATAAATAAATAAATAAACAAACAAACAAACAAATAAATAAATAAATAAATAAATAGATAGATAGTTTTCACCTGAGTCCCTGTAAAGGAAGAATCCAAGTGTTGTGGGAGTAAGAGCAAAGGTTCCGTGGAGATCGAATAAATAAATAAATAAATAAATAAATAAATAAATAGTTTTCACCTGAGTCCCTGTAAAGGAAGAATCCAAGTGTTGTGGGAGTAAGAGCAAAGGTTCCGTGGAGATCGACACCGTCCGTTAGTTAGCAGTCACTCGAAGGACACAGACGGGCAGTCTGTAGTGTGTGCAGGATGGTGGCTTCTTCTCTGCCCTTCTTGTACAGCCTCTTGGCCTGGACACCTTCACTCCCGTGACTGCTAGGTCTGTACCTCCTGAGTGCCCAGGTGAAATGTTCATTTGCTAGGTAATGGCTTATAGGCTGCCTTCGGGGGTCCAGGAGTCCTGGGGGGAGTGTGTGCATAGGATGGAGCTACGTTTCTAGAACCAGCATGGATACATTTTCTACTACAAGAGATACCGCAAATGACAGTTCATTCCTTGGCTGGCCTCTCGTAGTATGTGTTTGAACCATATGGAATCACCATTTTTGGATTAAATTAGAGTTGTTAATAACATCATGGAAGAACATGTTAGGTTCTGGGCAAGGATCTTAACAGCACAATTTTGGAGTAAGTATAGGTCGTTGAGTACCTAGATTACATCATTCGTGCCAGGATCTCAAAATTTGAGATGGAAAGTATTTCTGTCAAATTCTCCTCCCCTCCCCTCCCCTCCCCTCTCCTCCCCTCCTCTCTCCTCTCTTCTCTCCTCTCTCCTCTCTTCTTTCTCTTCTTCTTCTTCCTCTTCCTCCTCTTTGTCTTCCTCTTCTTTTTCTTCTTCTTCTCTCTAGCTGCCTAAATTAAGATATAAGTAGTTTCACCCAAATTCCAAGGAGGACTTGGAGGACGAAGGCCGCTTGCTGCTGTAGCCTGTAGCCACTGTTGGGCACTGGCCGTGGGCTTGGGCCCCTATACTTGTTCCAAAACTGTGCCTTTAAGATCTTTGCCCAGATCCTAACACATTCCTCCATGATGTTATTATTTAACAGCTCTAATTTAATCAAAAATGACAATTCCATATGGTTCAAACGCATACTATCAGAGGCCAGCCAAGGAATAAATTGTCATGTGCAGTATCACTTGTAGTAGAAAATACATCTGTGATGGTTCTAGAAACATGGCTCCATCCTGTGCATGCACTTCCCAGTACAGAGGTTGAGCTGCGATGGTACTGCAGAGGCGCCATGGAGCTGAATGGAGTTTGAGGCTCTCTGCCTGTTCAGTGTACCTATTCCACCAGGTGTTTTGGTGTTGGAAGACTTGAGATCAAGTTCTCAGTTGGCAGTGGTTTCAAAGCCCGGCTGAGAAGACTGACTGCCTTTTTGGGTGCCTCTATTTTTAAGTGGCTGTGACATTTGACTGTAATGTTTAGCTCGAATGTGTTTTGTGCTTGATGAGCTAATAGCATGCCTTCCTCTAAAGATAGTATTTCAGTGGTGGCAGAAGAGGCTTCCGCTTTGGTCTTGGGGGACGGGAACAGAAGCCAGCTTCTACCTCTTGATAGAAACTTACCTGGTGCCCCAGAATTAGTGCAAAACGCCCAAATAACCAAATAGCACCAAAATAAAAGGTATCCCACTGAATTGAGTTGAGAAGGGGCATCTTCATTTTGCTTGCATTTATTATCCCAGTATTTTGGGGGGAGGGGGATTAGCTTAAATCTTAAGAATCCACAAGGGGGCTTGTGATTTTTTTTTTTTCTTGAGACAGAGTCTTGCTCTGTCACCAGCCTGGACTGCAGTGGCATGATCTTGGTGCACTGCAACCTCTGCCTCCGGGTTCAAGTGATTCTCCTGCCTCAGCCTCCTGAGTAGCGCCAACATGCCCAGCTAATTTTTGTATTTTTAGTAGAGACAGGGTTTCACCATGTTGGCCAGGGTGGCCTCGATCTCTTGACCTCATGATCTGTTCACCTCAGCCTCCCAAAGTACTGGGATTACAGGCATGAACCACCACGTCCAGCCCAGACTTATGATATATGCAGTGTTGCTGGGTGTGGTGGCTCACGCCTGTAATCCTAGTGCTTTGGGAGTCCAAGGTCGGCCAGGAGTTTGAGACTTGCCTGGGCAACAAAGGGAGACCCCATCTCTAGAAAAAATAAAAAAAAAAAAAATTAGCCAGGACCAGGTGAAGTTGCTCAGGTCTGTAATCCCAGCGCAGAGGCAGGCGGATTGACCTGAAGTCAGGAGTTTGAGACCAGCCTGGCCAACATGGTGAAACTCCGTCTCTACCAAAAAATACGAAAATTAGCCCAGTGTGGTGGCACATGCCTGTAGTCCAAGCTACTGGGGAGATTGAGGTGGGAGAATCACTTAAACCCGGGAGATCAAGGTTGCAGTGAGCCAAGATCACGCCACTGCACTCTAGCCTGGATGCCAGAGTGAGACCCTGTCTCAAAAAACAAAACAAACAAAAAATTAACCAGGTGTGGTGATGCACACCTGTAATCCTAGCTACTGGGAAGGTAGACTTGGGAGGATCACTTGAGCCCAGGAGTTTGAGGCTGCAGTGAACTATGACTGTGCCAGTGCACTCCAGCCTGGGTGGCAGAGCAAGACTATGTCTCTATGTAAAAAAAAATAATAATAAAATATAAAATGTGCAGTGTTGGTCAGAGAGTAGAACTTGATGTAAGTAGAACCCATGTGCCCAAATGACTGACCCTGGAGCAGGTGGTTTCTGAAGACAGATACAACACATCAGGCAGAGTGGAGACTTCTGGCTGCCAGCTCAGTCCTTTTATGAGGTGTCTAGAGTCAGGTCCCCTGAGAGGAGGAGGCTGAGATGAGATAACCTGGTTCTGCAGGTCAGCAGGGAGGCTCTGCCCTGAGGCTGTGTGCTGAGCTCTCTGATAATGCAGCATTTTCGCTTTAATGCATCTGAAATGTGGATTATACTATTAATTACTGCTGGACAAAAAGGGATTAGTGCAGCTGGCCCACTTTCCCCTTTGCACTTTTACACTTCCCCTTTGCTAGAGAACGGGCCAAAGGGCCAGTAGGTTTTCCTGTCATCGTCTTTTGTTTTAGTGGCAGTGGCTGCTGAACCTCCTGTGGGGATGAATGGGGAACGGTGCAGAGGCTTGAACTCCATTTGGCACACAGGCGATGCAGGTGGCACAGTTTCCTTCCCCAGAGCTGGGCATTCTGTGCCAGGCTCCTAGGGTGGCAGCTGGGTGGCTTGTCCCCAGCAGGGTGAGTGGCAGTGCCCTGCAGCATCTTTGCTGTCAAAGGGCCTTGCTCTGTGGTGGGAGCTGAGTGCTGCCTTCCAATGGGGCGTGCCTCCATGAGTGTGTTCTGATGCTAATGGAAGCCCCATGTGCTGTGTATCTTTTTGTTTTTTGAGAGGGAGTCTCCCTCTGTCACCCAGGCTGCAGCGCAGTGATGCAATCTCGGCTCACTGCAACCTCTGCTTCCTGAGTTCAAATGTTTCTCCTGCCTCAGCCTCCTGAATAGCTGGGATTACAGGCGTGCGCCACCACGCCCTGCTAATTTTTTAATTTTTACTAGAGATGGGGTTTTGCCATTTTGGCCAGGCTGGTCTCAAACTCCTGACCTCAAGTGATTCGCCTGCTTTGGCCTCCGAAAGTGCTGGAATTACAGGTGTGAGCCACCCGGCCCAGCCCCTTTGTGAGTTTCTTAAATGGTCAAGTAAAGTACAAAAGGCTGGCCCTGCCATCTGCGGCTGTGGGATGGAGGTTTTGGTAGCCAGCAATTAGCCCATGACATTGTATTTTGAGACATTCTGAATGCATAAGCTTTGGTACTAACACCTTATCTTTGCTTAAAACATTATAGATTTTAAGTAATATATGATTACATTTCTATTTTTTTCCCATATTCAGGCTAGTATACTCATTTTTCATCCATATGGAATGAGTTTTTTTTTAAATAGATGAAGCATTAAATAACCACATCTCACTAATAATGCTCCCAAGAGTACATAACTTGGTGGTGTTTGCAATTACGTACAATGTAATCTGTTGTGTGTGCAGGCGTGTGGATTTCTGTTTACTGGCATCCTTCATTATATGGTAACCTAAGATACAGAATTTCCCAGTTACAGAAATTAGAAAGTAGGAAACAGATTTCTTCAACGTAAATTGGAAAACTGATTTGTGGAGTCCATTTTTTTTTCTTTTCTTTTTAACTTGGCATTACAAAGTTTGTGGGAAGGAAGGGAGTTGACACGGTATGATGCTTATAATCACAAGTTAATTCAATTAATTTGGGGTTGAAATGTGTTTTAAGGTCTGTAGCAGGCAAGATCTAGAAGATGTAGTATTTGTAAAATGGGAAAGGCTGGGTAAGGGGATAGAGGGAACTGGCTCTTACACCGCCTCAGCTTCATGTTCCTGACATTTAGGTTTCAAAATAGTAGCCCAGCTGGAACCTCATTAAGCTTTTTAACATATATATATATATATATATATATATATATATATATGTACACACACACACACACACATACGTATATACTTTATTTTTCTTGTGGCTCTTAATTCTTCTGAACCTGGAGATTGCAGAATTAGAGATTATTTTTTTCCCTCCTCCCTTTAGTCACAGATGTAATGATTTGGGGCCAAGTCTTACTCAATTGAAACCATCTTTAAATTTCATCAAAAAATATGGAAGTTTACTGGGTTATATACTTAGATGGTGTATCTGGGATGGTTTTATTCCATTTATTGAGGGATGACTTTGCTTCTGAAATAAGCAGTATATGCCCCTGTGATAAAATTTTCAGAAGGCACAGAGACTAACTTCCTCTTCCCTCTCTCCTTGTGTTGCTAACACCCAAATCTCTCAGTACCCCAGGATCAGTGGTGGTTATATCCCTTCTACAAGGTGTGTCTGTAGATATGGCCATCACAGCATTATATGAGTCATTTTTCACTCTTAACATTGTCATGTTTTCTATTTAAAAGGGTTTTTTGTTTGTTTGTTTGTTTGCCAGAGTTTCATCTCCTTTCAGAGATGTTTTTATTCTCCATAGAATACTTAATATTAAACATGTTAATGAAATCTGCTTACTTGAAAATTTAAAAATGTTCTCCTAAATCACACTTGGGTCAAAGAATTACTGTTCTCTCCTAAATCACACTTCGGTCACATGAAATTACTGTTATAGGATCATTAGGAAATATTGAGAACTCTGTATATCTAAATGTATGGGATATTACCAAAGTTGTATTCCGGGGCACATTTGTAGCTTTAAAACACTATTAAATAAAAGAAAATGAAAATAAATGAATTAAGTATCAACTCAAACTTGGAAAGCATAAAACAAGCCTAAAGACAGCTGGAGAAAAAGAATTATAAGATAAAAGTGATATTAATGAATTAGAAAAACAGATAAAAACACTGAACTGAACTGATAAACCTAAAAGCTATTTGGGAAAAAAGGGCAGGAAGTAGACCAACTCGCTATCGTGTTTAATTAAGAAAGGAGAAAACCCCAAATACAGAAAACTAAAAAGAAATTGATATGATAGAAAAAGTGTAACAAATGTAAGTTATATTTGAAGTAATTGTTTTGTAATGTAAAACACAGTAACTTAAAAATGCAACACCTTTGAAAATCCCAGTGGCATGGCTATTGGGAAATGATTTGGATGTCAACATTTAAATCAGAAACTGGGAAAGAAGCTGAACATTAAAAAAAAGTTCTGGCCAGGCATGGTGGCTCACGCCTGTATGTAATCCCAGCATTTTGGGAGGCCGAGGCAGGTGGATGGATCATGAGGTCAGGAGTCAAGACCTGTCTGGCCAACATAGTGAAACCCAGTCTCTACTAAAAATACGAAAAATTAGCCGGGTGTGGTGGTGGGCACCTGTAATCCCAGCTACTCAGGAGGCTGAGGCAAGAGAATTGCATGAACCCGGGAGGCAGAGGTTGCAGTGAACCGAGATCACACCACGGCACTTCAGCCTGGGCGACGGTGTGAGACTCCGTCTCAAAAAAACAAAAACAAAAAACAGTTCTGAAAAGGGCTCTGGATGCAAGAAGTTTAAAGGATAAGTTATTTTAAACTTAGAGGGATGAAATAATTGCCTGGTAAATAAACTGTTTCAGGGAGTAGAAAAGGAGATAAAGCATCCCAGTTGATTTGACAAAGCTAGCACAATTCTGGGAACCAACACCATCACGAAGATTACACAAAAAGAAAGCTGAAGATTGAGCTCAGACATGAGTGGAGATGCAAAAATGCCAGAAAAAACAGTCACAGATTGAATTTAGCATTTTGAAAGAATCATAACCGCATAGGGTTTATCCTGGAAATGTAAGAAGGGGCTTAATATCAGAATGTCTTCTCTTGAAATAATCATGTATGTAGAGCCGAGAAGAAAAATATAATATAGTTGGCCTTCATATTCCCCAACTTCTGCATTTGTAGATTCAAGCAACTGCAAATCAAAAATATTTGGGGAAAAATTGGGTCTTTACTCAACATGTAAAGACCTGTGGACTCGACAGCCTTTTTGCTTGTCATTATTCCTTAAATGATACAGTTTAACAAATATTTATATAGCATTTACATTGCATTAGGTGTTATAAGTAATGAAAAGGTGATTTAAAGTATACAGGAGGTTGTGCATAGATTAGATGCAAATGTTATGCTATTTTATATCAGGGACTTGGAACTGTGGGAGATATAGCAAGGGACAGCTGTCTGTGTGTATGTGTCTGTGTGTGAGAGATGCATTTGGTCACCTTCCTTCCTTCCTTTCTCCCTTCTTTTCTTTTCTCTCTTCTCCTCTCCTCTCCTCTCCTCTGCTCTCCTCTCTTTCCCCTGCTCTCCTCTTCTCTTCTCTTCTCTTCTCTTCTCTGTCGCCTAGGCTGGAGTGCAGTGGAGCAATCATGGCTCATTATAGCTTTGACCTCCCAGGCTCAGGCAGTCTTCCTGCATCACCTTGAGTAGCTGGGACTACAGGCACACACCACCATGCTGGGCTAACTTCTAATTTTTTTTTTTTCATAGAGATTGGGGTCTCACTGTGTTGTCCAGACTGGTCTTAAACTCCTGGCCTCAAGTGATCCTCCTGCCTTGGCCTCCCAAAGTTCTGGGATTACAGGCATGAGCTGTCACACCTGGCTGCATTTGGTATTTTCTACCCTTGTTCCCAGTCTGCTTAGAATTTTTAAAACTCAAGCTTGAAAGAGATTGCATTGATCTCTCAGTGAAGAAACAGGCAGCCAACACCCTCAGACTTAGTGATGAATCATGAGAGGCAGCATTCTGAAACCCAGAACAAAACAGAGACTGGGGAATATACTCATTTGCTAATTTCTTTTTCCTGCCTTATTGAATTGGTCAGAATGGACAAACCAAAGTCAAATAATGATTAAAAAGAAACAAAGACAATTATTTCCTGATGTTAGTGTCTTCCTAGTGGCCCAAGACACATTTACATTTAATTAAGTGAGGAGTTCAGTTACAACGTAACATTTTAAAAGATAATTAGCTTTCTCATATACTGGGAATAACTGGTTAGAAAATATAGAGATCACTCAATGGGATGAAATCAAATAGAAATGTGTCTGGTAAAGGTTGTATTTCACGTTAAGTGAGAGGAATCAGAGTAACAGCTCACATAACGCTTCAGAACTTCTAAGTGCCGAGCATTATGCTGGAGACTTTATTTTATTTTATTTTATTTTTTTTTTTGAGATGGAGTCTCGCTCTGTCACCCAGGCTGGAGTGCAGTGGCACAATCTTGGCTCACTGCAAGCTCCGCCTCCCGGGTTCATGCCATTCTCCTGCCTCAGCCTTCCGAGTAGCTGGGACTACAGGCACCCGCCACCACGCCCAGCTAATTTTTTGTATTTTTAGTAGAGACTGGGTTTCACTGTGTTAGCCAGGATGGTCTCCATCTCCTGTTCTCGTTATCCGCCTGCCTCGGCCACCCAAAGTGCTGAGATTACAGGCGTGAGCCACGGCGCACGGCCAACTTTTTTTGTTTGTTTTTTTGAGACAGAGTCTTGTTCCCTAACCTAGGCTGGAGTGCAGTGGCATAATCTTGGCTCACTGTAACCTTTGTCTGCCAGGCTCAAGCAATTCTCCTGCCTCATTCTCTCAAGTAGCTGTGACTACAGGTGTGCGCCACCATGCCTGGCTAATTTTTGTATTTTTAGTAGAGACAGGGTTTCGCCACGTTGGCTAGGCTGATCTCAAACTCATGGCCTCATGATCTTCCCGCCTTGGCCTCCCAAAGTGCTGGGACTACAAGATGTGAGCCACCGTGCCAGACCAAGACTTTACATGAACTTATTTAATCCTCATAAAAACAAGATGAAGTGGAAACTACTAATACACTACTAATAGTTCATTTTATAGAGAAGGAAACCGAAGCTCAGGGAGTTTAAGTAACTGGCTCAAAGTCACCCAGACTTGAACACTGATCTAACTGATAGCAAAACCAGTGATCTCTATCACTGCACTTCACTGCCTCTAGTATTATGAAATTATGCAATAAATGGTTGTAGGACAGTTAGAAGTTAGATAGCCAAATGGGGGAAAAATTGGGTTAGAGCTCTTTTTCATAGCATATATTACCATCCATTCCAGGTGAGTTGGAGAGGTAAAACTAAAATCACAAAACAGCTAGAAGAAAATATAGGTTAATATTGATCTGAATATAGGGCAGGGAGAAATATTAGGCCTAAGCCTTGGAGGGAAGAAATTGTAATAGAAAAGATTGATGTACTCTACTTAAAAAAAATTGTGCATGCTGGTCACTAATCACAAAATTTTAAGGCATATGACAAACTGGGAAAAGGTGTTTAGAGCACATGGAATTCACAGTGTGTCCTAAATTCTTAATATATAAAGAGCTCTTAAAAATGAATGATACAGCTGGGGGCAGTGGCCCACACCTGTAATCCCAGCACTTTGGGAGGCTGAGGCAGGCGGATCATAAGGTCAGGAGACCGAGACCATCCTGGCTAACACGGTGAAACCTCGTCTCTACTAAAAATACAAAAACCAGCTGGGCGAGGTGGCCGGCGCCTGTAGTCCCAGCTACTTGGGAGGCTGAGGCAGGAGAATGCCATAAACCCGGGAGGTGGAGCTTACAGTGAGCTGAGATCCGGCCACTGCACTCCAGCCCGGACGACAGAGTGAGACTCCGTCTCAAAAAAAAAAAAAAAAAAAAAAAAACATGAATGAATAATTCATGAAGAATAAATCTAGGCTGTCCATTTGAAGAGCCAAATGAGACCTCATTGTTTTAACGTATTTGATTACTAGTAAGTTTGGGTTTTATTTTTTTATTTTTTATTTTTGAACTAAGTGGAACAACAAAAAAAAGCAAATACACTGTTCTTGTAATTGGGTATAAAAATTGGTATACCCTTTCTGGAGGATCATTTGGCAGTATGCGTCAAGAAAGTTTATGCTTTATTTAAATGTGTAGCTTGTCCCCCCATGAATTCCTGACCCGCTCACTGTGTTCTGCCTCTGCATTCCTGTTCATACCATATGCCACTAGTAAAATACTATACAATTAAAAAAATGTATTATCCTTTTTTTTTGAGACAGAGTCTTGCTCTTTCATCCAGGCTGGAGTGCAGTAGTGCAATCTCAGCTTACTGCAACCCCTGCCTCCCTGGTTCAGGCGACTGTCCTGCCTTAGCCTCCTGAGTAGTTGGGACTACAGGCGCCCACCATCACTCCCAGCTAATTTTTTTTTTTTTTTTTTTTTGAATTGGAGGGGTCTCACCGTGTTGGCCAGGCTGGTCTCGAACTCCTGACCTCAGGTGATCTGCCCGTCTTGGCCTCCCAAAGTGCTGGGATTACAGGTGTGAGCCATTGCATCTAGCAAAAAATGTATTATCCTTGATTGTTTCCCCTGCTAGAATCTAAGCTTCACAACGCGGGATCTTTGTCTGATTTTTTTTTGTTTTTTTCCTTTAACTATCTTATCTCTAATACCTGGATCAGGACTGGTGACAACTCCATTTGTAATAAGGAAACCATGAGAGTCGTGCACATGAAATTTATATGTAAAGATTTTCGCTACAGACACTTATAACAGATATTTATAATAGTGAAAAATGGAAACTATCTAAAAAATCTTACAGGGGATTGATTTAAACTGTGGTGCATCCATATGGCAGATGCTTATGTGGCTATTTAAAACTCCTGCCTCCTGGTTATAAATGTGGGAAAACAGTGATGTAAATGGAATGAAAGGAACTCTGTGGACCATAGGACTTCAGTTTAATTTTTAAAATACGTATAGAAGAGAAGCTAAAGAATATATATGACTGATGGCTATTTCCAGCTGGTAGAAGTACAGGCTACTTTTAATACTTTGTTTTCTGAGCTCCGCATAGTGAATATCTATTACTTTTTGTCGTGAGAAAAATATATGTGCTTAAAAGTTTGCAAAAATGTAGAATCGCTTAAATAGCACTGGTCTGTGGCTGTGTCTGGAGGTTTTTTGGAGATTATTCAATCTTGTGAATTAGTGAGAACCTAATTAAAAAAAAGCTGCAAAGATGCTTCACAAAATGTCCTTAGGCTACTTAGCTTTAATTATTTATGATATTTACTGTAAGCATCTATGGTATGTGTTTGTAAAAATAGTGGAAGTCTTAGTGATCTGCAAGCTTGTGGAATTGCCTTGAGTACTTGAGAACACCTTTGCCCAAGTTAGCTGTCTTGATGGAAATGTGTGTGTTGTCTTTCTGATATGTCATTGAATTTCAAAGCAAACTTAGATTACACCTCAGCATAAGCTGGGTGGGCAGTAGGCTGTTGTGATATGTGATATGTTGATTCTGATGTTAACCAAGGAGCAGACACTCTGATCTACCTTCTGTATCTCGTCACTTTGTGTGTGGAAGGACTTGGGGGGCACGTATAGGAGAAGCTGCCAAGTGCCAGGGGAACCAGTCACTGCAGAGCATTAATCTTGGTGTGCCAAAAGAGAAGACCAGAGTTACTGATGGAGTTCTCCTGGCCAGCGAATTAGAAGCTTGTTCAGCATGTTTGAGCAGAAGTTTCCTGGAATCCCTAAAGAGTCACAAGAGTCACGTGCTGTCCTGGCCGGGGTTTGAGTTCCATGTCCGCTACTTTATGGCTATGGGTCTGAGATTCTTTATCTATAAAAGAAAATTAGGCTGGATTCTCTCCTCACTCTGTCTTCAACCCTAAAATTCCAAAGGAATCTGATGTCGTTTTATTTGGGGGCATGAATGTTAGGTGTCCGTGTCATCTGTGAGGATGGAGAGAGGCCCAGGGAGTTTTGCTGCTTTTCTGGTCTATGGACCAGAATGTGGGCTTGATAGGTAATGCCACATGGTGAGAGGAAGGTAGCTAGAGAGAGTCAGTCTGGCCTAAGTGAGAATCCCAGCTCTACTACTTACTGGCCAAAATTATATATTTTATTTTCTTTCCTTTTTTTTTTTTTTTTTTTTTGAGAAGGGTCTCACTCTCTTGTCCAAGCTGAAGTGTGGGTGGTGCAGTCAGGGCTCACTGCAGTCTTGACCTCCCAGGCTCAAGGCATCCTTCCACCTCAGCCTCCTGAACAGCTGGGATCACAGTCATGTGCCACCAGACCTGGCTAACCTTTTTTAAAAAAAATTTTTTTAGAGACAGAGTCTTGCTATCTTGCCCAGGCTGGTCTTGAACCACTGGGCTGAAGTGATCCTCTCACCTCAGCCTCCCAAAGTGTTGGGACCAAAGGCATGAGCTACCACTCCTGGCCTCCATTATATCTTTTCAGTTGCAAAATGGAGACGTGTATTGGTTATCTATTGCTGAAGCACAGGTTAGCTCTAAGTTCAGTAGCTTAAAGCAGCAAGGACTTATTATCTTACAGTTTCTGTGGGTCAGGAATCAGGCTGTGGCTTAGCTGGGTCCCCTGCCGCAAGGTCAAGGTGTTAACCCGGGGCCGTGGTCTCATCTGAAGGCTCGACTAGGGGCAGACCCAAATCTGTGCTCACACACGTAGTTGTTGACAGGATTCAGTTCCCCAAGAGCTGCTGGCTAGAGGCTGCTCTCAGTTCTTTGCTATGTGGGACTCTTCACAGCTCACAGGTCACAGTGGGGCTCTTGGCTTCCATAAGCGAGAAGAGGAGAAGGGTGCAGGAGACCAATTTGACAGTTTCTTTGCAGCCTCATCTCAGAAGTGATGTCCTATCACATTTGCTCTATTCCATTTGCGTGCTGTTGGTTAGAAGTGAGTCCCTGTGTATCGCTCACTCCCAAGGGGAGGGGACTACACAAGGGTGTGAATACCAGGGACTGGGATTGGAGGAGCTGGCTTAGAGGCTGCCCACCAGGGATCACAAGGACTGAGTGAGGCAACAGTTTGTTAAAATGTCAGGAACAGCTTCATTGCTCAGTGTTGGCTGCTGTTCTTGTCCCTACCCCCAGTCTCAAAATTGCTTTACCTAAGGGGTTTGTGGGGTTCAGCAGAGACTCCAGGAGTGCGTCGAACGTGGAGGAGGAGGGTCTTGTCACACGATCTGACACCCATTCACTGTCCTTTTCCAGTTAGGCTTTGGAGTGTCTGCTGGGTGTGGCATGTCTAGCGTAATTTGAGAGGGAAATGGGTGTTTGGCCGCTGAAAACATCCAGTGTGTGTTTCTGTGGGTTAGGCAGCTATTCAGAGAAACACCCAGGAGCTCTTTGGGAGCCCACGGATCAAGACAGAAAAGCTTCCTGAAGTTGTCCCTTTTTTGTGTGTCTGAATGCCACCACTTACGAAGTCAAGGAGGAGGCCTGCCTGGCACATCCTTCGGTTAAAGGATACTCCAGTGGGTTGAGCCGGGTGCCAGACATTGCCACAACCCTAGGAAATGAGTTAGGAAAAAAATGGAAAGCAGAGTCCTCCCGCTAGAACAAGCTGAGCTTTGTGCAGAACAGGCTCCAAATATGAAAAGACCATTGTTCCCGGATGGCTTTTTAATTCATGCTCACCACTCACACCCATCAGCTTGCCAAGAAGAGGCGCCTCCTTCCTTCCTTTCTCCGCGTGCCCTTGGTCCCTCCCTCCTCTCTCCAGTGCCCTGGGGACAGGGCAAGGGACCCTGGGGGATGGGAGGATGCTGAGCCTGGTGTTGACAGACAGTGGTGCCCGCTGTGTTCTCCTGCCTGGGATACTTACTTGGGTGAGCCCTCCACCTGTTGGAGAGCAGCTCTCTGCATTTCTAGGCTCGGAAGCCAGCCCTGTCCTCGTGGGGCTCCGGGAACAAAGCCCAGCCTCAGCCCATTCCAATCCTGCCTTCAAAGCTCTGTGCACACCTTCTCTTGCTTACAACCAAAGCAGCGAGCCAGAAATGAACTGTTTTCTGTATGTTTCCGTTTCCCCTGGGTTGCCCTGCTGTTAGAGCTGAATCTGGATGGATGAGCCTGCAGAAGCTTTCAGCTTGCCAGTGTTGCTTTCTAGATCAGGTCCTCCACTCTGCCGGATAGGGCGGGTGCAGGTGCTGAGCAGAGAGAGGGAAGTATGTACTTACAGTGTAAAGAAAATTGGCTGATTCAAGAGTTGTTGCCACAGTGTGTGTGTGTCATGGGCTCATGTGAGACCCCTGCTCACCCTGGCATCGAAGGCTGTCCCATGTCTGACTTGTATCGTGCCCAATAGAATGGGGTCCTGTCAGCTCTCAGGATAGACGGGTCACCCCTGAGCCAATCCTGCCCAGATCTGGACTGAGCCTGCGAAGTTTTCTGGTTAGCGGTTGCTGCGAGCATGCCTCCAAAGTTTATGTCCTGTGGACATTTTCCTTCTGCTAACAGTGACTCCCCAAGCTTGTGGATTTGTCCTGTGTCTGTTTGTGCCTTAAGATTTTCCAGGTATGCAGGCACAGTGGCTCATGCCTATAATCCCAGCAGTTTGGGAGGCTGAGGTGGGAGGATCACTTGAGGTCAGGAGTTCAAGACCAGCCTGGCCAACATGCGAAACCCTGTGTGTACTAAAAATACAAAAATTAGCCGGGTGTGGTGGCGTGTGCCTGTGATCCCAGCTACTCAGGAGGCTGAGGCAGGAGAATTGCTTGAACCTGGGAGGCGGAGGTTGCAGTGAGGGAAGATGGTGCCACTGTACTCCAGCCTGGGCGACAGAGTGAGACTTTGCCTCAAAACAAAAAACAAAAGACTGTGTGCAGGCACCACCTCAGTTGATTATTCTGCATAATATCATGTCTGTAGCGTGCATATGACTAGGGCAGAAATAATTCAGAATAATCTCAGATGAGGCAAAATGGGAGTCTCCTGTTTAAGAATGTGGAGATGTTTATGTGGCTACCACAGAGTTAACTACATGTCATTGCGCAGACAGTGAGTTTTCAAGTTAAAGGGTTATGAGGATTTTAAATTAAGAAACCCCAGGGGTCTAGTTTAATGGTGGACAAGCCCCGGAGAGACGATCTGATGGACCAGATAAGTTGTACACAATTCCATGAAAATCTGTTAACTCTAGGCCCAGGCAGCTTAACTTCTTGACATGTCACCCAAATATAATTGTTAATGCCGTGGGAAAGAATCTTGAGTAGCGGTAAGTTCTGTAAAGTCTGTAAGTGAGAACTACAAGCATGAATTATTACAGCGGGGCCAGATCAGAGTTATGTTTTAGGTTCTCATCAGGAGAGGAAGCCAGGGTTTTAGATTACTGCAGTATGTGGCCCCTAAGCACCCGAAATGTGGCTGGTTTGCACTGAGCCATACTGTGAGTGTGGAACACATACCAGTTTTCCCAGGCTTAGTTTGAAAACAAGGGGAAACTGTCTTAATAAAACGATTACATTTGAAATAATGTGTAGACAGATTGGGTTAAATAAGACATATTACAATGAATTTCACCTGTTTCTTTTTTCCCCTTTGTATTATTAGTATTATTATTTTTTGAGACAAAGTCTCGCTCTGCTGCCCAGGTTGGAGTGCAGTGGCACGATCTTGGCTCACAACAACCTCCGCCTCCCGGGTTCAAGCAATTCTTGTGCTTCAGCCTCCCGAGCAGCTAGGATTACAGGTGTGCACCACCACACCCGGCTAATTTTTGTATTTTTAGTAGAGATGGGGTTTCACCATGTTGGCTAGGCTGGTCTTGAACTCCAGACCTCAGGTGATCTACCTGCCTCAGCCTCCCAAAGTGCTGAGATTATTGGCGTGAGCCACTGTGCCCAGCTTTGAATTATTTTTTTTTGTTTTTATGTTTTCATTTTTGTTGTTTGGACAGGGTCTTGCTTTATCACTGGAGTACAGTGGTGCAATCATGGCTCACTGCAGCCTCCACCTCCCAGGCTCAAGCAGTCTTCCTATCCCAGCCTCCTGAGTAGCTGGGACCACAGGTGCACACCATCATGCCCAGCTATTTTTTTTCTTTTTTTTTTTTTTGTAGAGATAGACTTTCCCCGTGTTGCCCAGGCTGGTCTTGGAACTTGGAACTCCTGGGCTCAAGTGATCTTGCCACCTTGGGCTCCCAAAGTGTCAGGATTGCAGCCGTGAGCTACCACACCAGGCCTTTCCCCATTTTCAACACGGCTCCTGGGAAATTTAAAGTTTCATGGATAGGTGGTTCCCCTTTTAGATGAAGAATTTACATGAAAGATGGTTAAAGAAGGAAGAGCCTTAGATGTGTGGGTTATGATTCTGGCCAGTGAACTTTGTGGAAAGTCAAACCTGGCTCCAGCTAGGAGTGCTGTGAATAAGTCCAGGGAAGACGAGCTGTATTTGCTTTTCAGGTTACCCCACCTTAGACAGACCTTTGTCAGACTGTGTCCCTCCAGCTGTGATCTGACTGGGAAGTGAGGAGACAGATGTGTAGCGAGAAGACTGAGTCGCTGCCTCCTTGGTGAGGCAGAGGCAATGGGCTTCACCCTGGGGAGCCCTTGAGGGCAAGGGCGGTTACTCAAGAGTTGGAGCAGCCCTCTCCAGTAAAGAACTCCATTGCTCAACCGTGGGTCCATTAAAGGAAGGCAGCTGTTGCTCAAGCGACCTCTGGACCCTCAGAATCCAGTTGTTCAAGTTTCACAGCCCATAGGCAAGACAGCACCATTGAGTTCTGCAGTGGGATGGAGACCACCATGATATGCAAGACAGATCTTACCCCGCCAGTGACAGATGGGCGCGATAGAGCAGATTCCCATAGAACCTGTTGGTGAAGCTGCAGGAACACTTGTGCAGTATGCTCTTATAGCAAAGTTAGATTGCTGTTTGTGATTTTCTTTCTCAGGGTTGGTTTGGGAGGGTCTGTTTTTGAGCTGGGCCCAGCAGTTCTCTTTCCAGAGCATCTAGATCTTGCGCTTCTGCCCAGAAGCTGGGTGACTTTCTTGGCCACACTGAATGTCCAGCTTTGCTCTTGGCTTTTACCAGCCTAGGGGTCAAGGGTTGACCATACCAATTGTCAGTAGTAATACATAGAGGACTAGCAAAACGAGACTGACCTTAAGCTTCTTTTAAGTTTGTCTTTTCTTTGTGATCCTGCATTCAGAGTACTGGTCAGACCAGTCCATATCTGGCTGATTATTATCAACAAAGTAAACTTAACTCTGTGGCCAGAAACAGTCCTTAGCATCCGGCAGCTTAGGTTGACCAGGTGAAACTGCCAGAACTCTGTGGTTGCATTGCATTCAGGGCAGGGCCTGGTAATGCAAGGAGTTGAGGCCATTTCTGTACAGCGGGGGTTCCCATGCCCCCAACCCCTCCCCACCTTGCAGGCTCACAATCAGTTATGGAATTTATCTTGTTATGAGGTTTGTCTCTTTTTGTAGAGAGTTGATGGATAGTTGTTAGCATTTTGGTGCTTAAGGATGTCTGGGTAACTGCATGGATTATAGATTCTAATCCTTTATTGAGGACCTGCTTCTTGCTGTTTGTTGCTCTGGCTCTGGGCACACTGGTTTACAGAAAATGAGAAGACAGTCTCTGCCCTTAAGAAAATCATGTCTAGTTGGGCTGATCGTTGTCCATGCAAATAAGTATCTACATTGAGGGGCTTAGGAGACATAAAAGAATGAATGAATTAATTTGTTTATTTACTTATTTTAAGATGGAGTCTTGCTCTGTCACCAGGCTGGAGTGCAGTGGTGCGAGCTCAACTCACTCCAACCTCAGCTTCTCCAGTTCAAGTGATTCTCCTGCCTCAGCCTCCCGAGTAGCTGGGATTACAGGCACCCGCCACCATGCCTGGCTCATTTTTGTGTGTGTTTTTGTTTGTTTTTTCAAAAGTAGACACAGGGTTTTACTGTGTTGGCCAGGCTGGTCTGGAACTCCTGACCTCAGGTGATCCACCCGCCTCAGTGTCCCAAAGTGTTGGGATTACAGACGTGAGCCATCTCGCCCAGCAGTAAAAGAACGTATGAATATACATTCACAATTGCCAAGATAGAATGGTGCCTCTTGAGCAGAACATGGAAAAATTCTGGAGCCTAAGGCCCTGGGCAGCTGGAAAATACCGACGTCTATTTGTGTTTTCAGTTGGCACTGTTCTCATATGTGCTCATTTGACCCTCTTAATAATCTCAGAGGTCATCTGGCCAGGCCCAGAGCTTCCCTTTATTGATGGTGAAACACTGAGGCCCCGTGAAGTTGAGTGATTGGCCCAAGGTCTGGCAGCTGGGGAGTGGCAGGACCCAGCATGGGGTTTGTGGGCGGATTCCCGTGTTCTTGCACACGGTGCCACATCCCTGGCTCAAGCCTCTGCAGGAGCTTAGAGAGCTCTGAGGACTGACAGCCTTTGTGTTTCATATTAGAGGAATTTGGGGGCTGGTCTTGGGGAGAAGAATATGACAGCTGTGGTTGTAGTTGTGATCGGAGGGACAAAGAAGGTGTCTATCAGAGAGGTTTGTGCCAGCGGTTTAATTTCCTTTATTTCAGGACTGGAAGTTATTTAAATTACTTTATAGACTTCCTGTTTCCTTCCAAGAGCTCATTAAGTCCGCGCTGAACTGCTTGCTGGGTTGCCATAATGGAGTGCCTGGACCTGCAGTTCCCGTTCCGTCCTCCAGGGCACCCAGATTGGAGCGGCACCGGCGAAGAGTGGAGGGGAAAGTTTAAACAGCTTGTTTATGGTGACCCCTTTAATTGACATGCAGTTAGGACTCGACATTGATTATTTTCCTCAAGGATAAAGCGTAGTCTGGACTCTGGACTCTGTAGAATATTTTCTGAAATGTGTTAATTTCACTATCCCGTTTTGGAGACGGGGCAGGCACCTCTCATCTGGCTGTAGGAGTGGGAACCCTGTCTACATTTTCGGTGATTGGAGTGCAGCATTGGACTAAATGGGGAGTTAGGAGCAGATTACCAGGAAGGCTGAGGATTCCCCTGGTGATCAGGAAAACGCATCGGTGTAACTGGATTACCTTAACCCTTTACTTGATGGGAATGCTTTCAAACAGGGGTTCCGGAATATTGCTACAGCTTTTCAACCCTGTCAACAGGCAGCTCTTGAAGAGATGTGCATTTGACTAGGTGATTTACCTTGAAACCTGCCAAGAAAATAATTTTAGGAAACACTCCCGCCCCTTGTGCCTCTTTAATTGTTCCATCAGGGGGAACCTTGTGCTCAGTGCTGGTTCTGTTGAAAAGTGCTAATTAGAAATAATAGCTACAACAAACAGGTGTTAGGAGGCAACCTAAGTGGTGTCAACATCAAGAAGCTGTCACTGGCTCCCTGCAGATGTGTGGGCCAGCTGTGAGGCAGGGGAGTCCGTGCTGCTCCCTGCCATCCACCTGGGGAAAGGTGGAGGAGGTAGAAATCGGAGAGGCTGCCATATCCAGGCCCCCTTGGCTGGATGACTTTTGTTCCTTGGTTTGAGGTTCTGTTAATGCACTGTAAGTCCCATTGGCACTCAATATGGACTCAATTTCAGCTGGTCCAGAAAGTCTTGGGGGAATCCCAGAGACTGCACCTGGGGGGTTGGGGAGGGGAAGTCATTCCATTCCAGGAGGCAGACAAGAATCCTTCTAAACGTGGAAGTAATACAGCGACTTAAATATAACCTGAGCCAGACTTGCATGTCTAAGTGAATGCTGAGTCTTAAATATTCATTTACAATGTTAAAGTCTGTAATTTCTGCATAAAGAATTCTAAAATAATAAAGATGACCTGGTAGGCAAAATTCACTTGTATTTTCTAAAAGCTTTTGATAAGGTCCCTCATAAAAGATTAAGAGAGAACAAAACCACAGTGTGGCACAAAGTCCTTGTTGTGGATTAAAAAATGATTAAGTGATAGGGAACAGAAGAATTCTGGTGGAGACCCACTGCTTGTAGCGGGGAGAGGTTAATAGAGGGGTGTCTGAGAAGTCTGTCGTCGGGGCTGGAGTTATTAAGTATATTAATTGTTTGGAGAAGGAAATGGAGGGTGAATTAGTGCTCTCGGTTTCTGCTACCCCGGTTTTTATAACTGGATTCAACCCAGAGTCTCTCTACAGCCTCGAATGCATTTGGGGATTGGGCAGCACAATGGCAGAGAGAATGAAGTTTGAAGACGTCTAGGGTGTAATTCAGATTGGCAGAAAGTCTGGTCCACCTGGGAAAGCTACCGTGCCCCCTGAACTTGCTGCCTCTCCTGAGGACAGGGGTTCAGGAGTTATCGTGAGCAAACAGCAGTTCAGTGAAGTGACTTTTTTAGTACAAAACAGATAAAGGAAATTGGAGTTGGGGGTGGTGGGCTTGAAAAATAAAGGGTTTTCTTAGGAAGGATGAAACAGGCGCTGCTGTGCTGTTGGGCATCGCTTGTTGTCCTGTTAGAGTGAGGAGGGACGATTCTTTTTGTCTGACAATATTCTTTTTTGTGCAGTTATAGGTATTTTTAGAGTCATGAGGAGGGCAGCTGCTCTGTTTGGAAGTGCTCACCTCTTTATTTCTCAGTGGGGATTTTGCACATTATTCTGAAACATGTTAATACATGTAGGCAGCTAACGGGGGTGCCTGTGGACCGGTCTGATGGAATCACCAAATCATAGCAGATGATACTACAGATCTCTTAGGGTAGACCACATGGCCTGGCATCTAGAATCTTCTAAGGTGAACAGTGGGGCATACAGGGTGCTTGGGTGAGGAGTGATTTTGGTTGAGTAGGGGATAGGAGCAGGCGGGGGGAAGGTGCTGGCCAGTCAGGCTTGGGGAGACCTGTCATCATGTGTCCTGCCTTTTTGCAGTTCCTTTTTGCTTGTTTGTTTGGGATGGAGACTAGCTCTGTCACCCAGGCTGGAGTGCAGTGTGTGATCTTGGCTCACCACAGCCTCTACCTCCCAGGTTCAAGCGATTCTCTTGCCTCAGCCTCTGAATAACTGGGATTACAGGCGCCTAGCACCATGCCCGGCTCATTTTTCTAGTTTTAGTAGAGATGGGGGTTTCACCATGTTGGCCAGGCTGGTCTCGAACTCCTGACCTCAGGTGATCCACCTGCCTTGGCCTCCCAAAGTGCTAGGATTATAGGCAGGGGCCATTGCGCCTGGCCTTTTCACAGTTTTTGATGCCCCTCGAAGGCTCTTTGCTTCCTTCCATGGCTGGATTGAGTCTCTTGTGCATAGACATCCACCTTGAGAGCTTGTACCTTTGTGAATGGGCTCTTCCAAGCAAGCCATACATTTCTTTCTTGGTCAGTCTCCTTTATTTGCTAATTTCCTTTTGCTGTCTGTCTCCTTACATGGGTCCCACTTTAATTAAGACCTAGAGAAGTGCTGGCCTCCCTGAGAAATGTTGCTGAGTCCCCCCTTTTGGCTGTGAGTAGATGCCTTTGTGTGGGTTGGGATCCCTAGGAGGGCCCCTCCCCCCCCCAGGGAATTTTTGCAATCTTGGCCCAGCATAGTTAGAAGCTGCAATTACTACTTGGTTGCTAATTACCCAGCCTCACATTAGATCCGTTTACAGGGAGAGCTTGGAGCCTGTCAGCAAAGGTCAGCCGGAGGTCCTCTCACTAAACAGCCCTCTTGTGATAGCTGTTGGAGGGGAAAAGCCTTAATGGGGGAAGGTAGGGAAGCTGTTTCTGGGTTGGAGGATCCTTGCTGGTGGGGACGGGAGAGGCAGAAGTGCTGCTGATGGCTGCAGAGGTCAGGGAGGCTGATAACCCATCTCACAACCTTTCTCAGGAGGCCTGGAGGAAGGTGGAGAAACGCTTTCGTTTTGGAGGCTCTGCTCTAGCAAGGAGGGAGATGGATACTTAGAGGAAACTAGGACCTGCGGGTTGGGGACTTTTAATGGTTGGCTGTGTGAGAAAGAGCAGTTCGACAACAGCCTGTGAGACTAGAAGAGACCCCTCTGACCCCAACTCAGGGCATCATTTTTGTTGTGTCTTTGTACTGCCTATACTGTATTATTCACTTTACGTTTTTCTTTTCATGGGATCCTCCGTTAAAACCACAAATACCCACCTTAGCATCATCCCAAGCAGTTGTGTCTGAGGAATCACAGGCTTGTGCTGGTTGGATTGGCTCAGAAAGCATTGACTGGCTAATGATCAGAATGTACAAAGTTCACCCACTCCCAGCTGGAACCATCTGGCCACTGGCCAGCGTTGCGTGGGTGAAACACCCTGGAAAAAGATGATGGAAAAGACACTGGCCTGGAAGTCTGAGTACTTGTGTGTGACCGTGGACAAGTCTCTCTGCTTCTCTGAGCCTCAAAAGTGAGAATACGGCCTTTGTTGGATCACTGTGCAAATGACATGAGAACGTGTTCTTTGTCTGTATAAATGTTAATAAATATTAACATAAGCATTAATAGTTAACCCTTATTAAGCATCTACCGTGCTAAATACTTCACTGTCTCATTAATCCTTCTACCCTATGGGGTAAAGATGATCCTACACCCATCTTAAGAGTGATGAACTTGAGGCCCAAAGTCTGTTGCAAATATGTGGCTGTTAAGTGGCATCTGTGCTGGGATGCCAGCTCAGAGCATATACTCCCAGCCACAACAGGAGTCCCCCCTTTATCCTTGGGGAGACATTCCAAGACACTTAGTGGACGCCTGGGAGGGAGGGTAGTATCAAACCCTAGGTAGACTGTCTTTTTCTCTACCTACATACCTATGATAAAATGTAATTTATAAAATAGGCACAATAAGAGATTAACAGTGATAACCAATAATAAAATAGAACAATTAAAACAATATGCCCTAATGACAGTTATGGGAGTATGGTCTCTTCTCTCTCAAAATATCTTATTGTACTGTAACATGGGTAACTGGAGTCATGGAAAATGAAGCCTCAGATAAGCAGGGACTGCTATACTATATTATACTAATGCTATACAATACGTACTATGCTGTGTGTAAGACTTCTTTGTTATTAACCCATTTCTCTCTCTCTTTTTGAAATTTTATTTTTTGAGACAGGATCTCACTCGGTCACCCAGGCTGGAGTGTAGTGGCGTGATCTTGGTTCATTGCAACCTCCGCCTCCCAGGTTCAAACGATTCTTGTGCCTCAGCCTCTTCAGTGGCTGGGATTACAGGCATGGGCCGCCACACCTGGCTAATTTTTGTATTTTAGTAGCGATAGGGTTTCGCCATATTGCTCAGGCTGGTCTCGAACTCCTGCTCGAGTGATCCACCAGCCTTGGACTCCCAGAGTGCTGGGATTACAGGCATGAGCCACTGTGCCCAGCCATTATTGACCCATTTCAAGGTGTTAGTTTAGTGCTTCTCTGATATCTGCCTGTTGGGTACATTATTAGACAAAAATCGTTTAAAGTGAGAAGAACTGGAAAGAAGAGGGTGCTGAGCTCCTCCAGGGTGGATCCCTTTTAAGATCCCTCAGCAGCTACAGCAAGGTCTGCAGCACTCAGTTCCTGTCTGTTTGGCCCATCCCTGGCTGGGACAGGCCTGGACTTCCCCGTAGCTCTTTCCTGCTTCAAATCAGGGCAAGATCAGTATGTGGTGATGGGGGCCTTGGAGGCAGGGGAACGATGTGTGAGACTGATAACGTTCTTGCAGCCTGAGACATGGGCTGCAGAGCAGTTTCGGAACTCTGTGTTCCAGCTCTTCACAGGTACAGTGCGTTTCCCCAGGATTTACAGGCCAGGACCTGGGAGAACGCCGTGTCGTCTTAAGCCTCAGAAATTGCCAAATGACAGTGCCAAGGGATGGGTTTACTGGTTTTCCCTCCACCGTACTGAGTGCAGCTGCCCTTCCCCACCCTGCTGTAGTTAGGGAGGCATGTCCCTCTTTTGACTGACTGAGTCAGAAATCGGCCAGGACTTAGCACTTTTTGATTTGAACAGAAGTGGGGGGGAAAAAAACCTTGTGGTATTTTATAAGTCGGGAAAGTTGGTCTAGAGAGGGCCAGCGAATTGGCTGTGGAACCCTGTTAGGGGAAGGTCTGGGCCTCCTGACTCCTACTTCCTCTTTTCCTGAGCCAGAGGAGCCCCAGGCCTGTGCATGAAACATGCTTGACAAAACTAAATTTTTACTGAATTTCCACCCCCTGGGTGCTGACTAACACCACTTCCCCGCATATAACTCTGCGTCCGTGTAATTAACATATAATTTGATACCTGGAAATTCATGCAGGGTGGAGCTGGAATGGATTACTCAGCTTTTGGCTTTTCTTCCTGGGTTATAGAACTCTGTGTGCTGCATCCTGCTTCTCCTGTTACTGCTCACTCCTTTGGCCCATATTCTTCCCACTTATTTCTTCCTTCTGCCCTGTAAAGATGAGTGAAATAAGTATGTGGTATATTTTTGTCATTGAAGCAACTGAAGGATTGTTGACTTATCCATGTGCACTGTCCACTTACCTAGTATGCGTGTTCTTAGCCTGCTTCTCGCATTGGCTGGTGGAGTTTGATAGTGCCATGGTTTCTTTTTTTTTGAGACAGAGTCTCCTCTGTCACCCAGGCTGGAGTGCAGTGACACAATCTTGTCCCACGGCAACTTCCACCTCCTGGGTTCAAGCGATTCTCCTGCCTCAGCCTCCTGAGTATCTTGGATTACGGTCATGTAGCACCACGCCTGGCTAATTTTTGTATTTTTAGTAGAGACAGTGTTTCACCATGTTGGCCAGGCTGGTCTTAAACTCCTGACCTCAGGTGATCCACCCTCCTCGGCCTCCCAAAGTGCTGGCATTACAGGCATGAACAGCCACACCTGGCTCTTTTTTTATTTTTTGTTTTGAGACAGCATCTTGCTCTCTTGCCCAGGCTGGAGTGCAGTGGTGTGATCTTGGCTCACTGCAGCCTCAAACTTCTTGGCTCAAATGATCCTCCTGCCTTGACCTCTCTATTAGCTGAGATCACAGGTGTGCACCACCACTTCCTACTCATTTTTGTATTTTTTTGTAGAGATGGGGTCTCCCTATGTTGTCCAGGCTGGTCTCAAACTCAGGAGCTCAAGTGATCCTCCCACTTTGGCCTCCCAAAGTGCTGGGATTGTAAGTGTCAGCCACTGTGCCTAGTCGGTACTGTAGTTTATTTCATTGCCTGCTTCTTGATCAAAGTGATGCCATCAGTATTAAAAAATGCAGTCAGTAATTATCAGTGAAGAATAAAGATGAAAAATTATGATGATTTTGCAATTTAAATTTATAGTGTATGCTGATGGTTATAAGTTTTGTTGGAGAAATTATTTATTGTGTTGACACGTGTATTAATGTGAGGGAATCATGGCTCTTAATGTACATGATACCCGCCTTTATAGATTGAAAGACTGGGTGAACCCTGACCTGTTGCAGGGACCCAGTTAGTGCAATTGAAGTCCAATCAGGATCACTTGGAAATGAATCCAGAAATCCATGTTATTTGAAAAGTAGCGATTTAGAGCAGTGCAGAGGAAAGATTGTATATGGTGTGAGCTCAGAGGAAGGCTGGAGTGAATCCCTTATTCAGAAGGGTTTGGCGGGTTCCAGCCTGCATGCTGACCCTCGATGGCCACAGCTTCCTGATCCAGTGACTGGAGAAGGATTGTGGGTCCATGTCCCAGCTAAGCATGCACCCTTCAGTCGGCTGCAGGAAAGGTGGAAGCAGGAAGAGTAGCTCTGGGACTGGCTGGCTGTTGCCCGCCCTAGGCTGTGCTTATGAGCCTTTCAGGTTTTGAGAACTTGACTTTGGAAAGCTTCTAAATTTGTTCCTAGTGGGTTGATTTATTTTGTGGAGGTCAAATTAGAGCTAATGGCCCTAATGGTTTACAGTGCTCCTAAATGGTTCTTAGCACTTAGGCAGGCTCGACCGGCCCTGTTGGGCGGGTTTCCAAGTGTGGACCATATTGTTCTTAGGGTATGTTTTGTGCTGAAGTTATTGTTGGGAGGACAGATACGTGCAAGTGAGGTTAAAAGGTAATAGCAGAGTTAGCCACATTTAATATTCAACTTTCTTTTGGTATCAAATCCAGGGAGGTGTTTGTTAACACGGGCCCCGTGGGCATATGTGAATGAATAGGGCGTCCAGTTTGGAGTTCAGTAGGTGGTGTTTGTCTGTCCTTTGCCACTTTGCCTAGGAGCAGATGATTCATGAAATGCAGTCCTAGGGAAGCCTCAGATTTCCTCCGGCCATTCCTGGTTGCCAAATAGCTCCTACAAGAGCAGGTAGCCAGGTTAAAGGAATCCCTGGTGCATCCCTTCCAGCCATGCTGTGGTATCCATGAGTTCATGGCAAGGTCTTTGGCAAAGGAATAATCCTCTACATAAAACTGGCTCCAGTGTTCTGATTTCTGTGTGATTGGGAGTAGGTGGGGCAGAGCCAGATGTCTACAAAGGAGCTGCATGTCTGTACTGGTCCGCAACATTGAAGCATACATGTGTATGCAGGCACATTCGGTGAGCGGTGACCTCCCAGAGCTGCTGGTTGCAGCTGAATGGGAAGAAAATAGGGCAGGTAGAGGTCTCTCTACCTAAACTGAGGTGACGGTGGCAATGGAGACCAGGAGCCCTGGTGAATGATTTCTCCATGCTTTGATCGGGGAGGGTGGGAGGTGGAAGCAGCCTCCACATCATCTTCCTTTGGCCCGTCAACCTTCAAAGTAGTGTCCCTTCAATTGCCAATGTCGTTTTGAAGGCCTAGTGCTGTAGAAGTCTATTACAGGCAAAATACTCTTGGCTGCTTTGGGTTCAGCCAAACCTGTTGAGAGCTGAGTGAGGGATGGGTGCTTGCCTTCTAGTTGCTGATGGAATGACTACTGAGTTCTCCTTAAAACTTGGGTTTTTTGTTTTGTATTGAGACAGGATCTCACTTTGTTGCCCAGGCTGGAGAGTAGTAGCTTGATCACAGCTCCCACGACTCACTGCAGCCTCAGCCTCCTGGACTCTGGTGATTCTCCCACCTCAGTCTCCCGAGTAGCTGGGGCTACAGGTGCTTGCCACCACGCCTTGCTAATTTTTGTGTTTTTTGTAGAGGGGGGGGTTTGTTTTCGTTGTGTTGCCCAGGCTGATCTCAAACTCCTGGGCTCAAGCGGTGTGACTCGGCCTGCAAAAGTTCTGGGATTACAGGTATGAGCCACTGCAACTGGCTAGGTTCTTTTTTTTTTTTCCCATTTCACATTCTGAAAACACACCTTCGGCATATTTGCAGAGCCCTGAAGTCCGGGGGCTGCCATCCTTACTCTCACAACCCAATGGCTTTCCCCTGAGCAGTCTGAAGAACGTGATTATACTACCTGCGAGATGCCTACTTGTATTGAAAAATACATCTGCATTGCAGTTCCTCTTGAACATGAGGTGACAGCATTGGAGACTGTGCCGATAATTCGAGAACTTGCGTCTTGAGGAAAACGGTGGTGCCTGGGACCAAGAAGGAGTTAATTTCCACTGCTAATCAAAACTAAATGGGTGCATTGGGCATGATAGAACTTGGGACCCAAGCCCAGTTCAGCAGCCCAAGTCACAGTTGAGTAGTGTTGGCGGAAATGCATTCTACAATCAGCGTTTGACCATGTTCAGTTAGCTTCATGGCCACCAAGTTCTCCAGAGAAGTTTTAATTACAAACCAAGGTGATGTGGTTTCTGAAATGTGTTAGAACAAATGGATGTCAGCCCAAGGAGCCCTGAGCAGCCCCCCTCCATCAATAAAACCCCATAATTATCACATGGTGGGTTCTAAGGAGGAAATCTGAAGGCCCTGAGTGGCTGTCGGCTGTGCTTCCGTCCTCCCCTTCCTGAAGTTGGGGGCAGGGTGAGGGTGGAGAAGGACAGTCTGTTCCTTAGAGGATCTGAGAGTGAAGCTCCACCCAGGATGGGCCACAGAGTGCCTGTCCCTGGGAAGAACATGTTAATTGCCCGGGGGCGAGGCCTGCTTTTTGGGAATGGGAGATTGGGGGGAGGGTGGTTAAAAATGGAAGACCTTGAAATGGCAAATCTTTATTAGTTTTGTAAACAGCTTTAGGAAGCGCTGGGAGCATCTTGCAAGGACCCTGCAATTATCATAATAAACAGTTTTATCATCTGCTTGGCAATCAATATTGTGGCTTACACTGCTTTAGTATCTCAGTGGTATTGATTACCTTAACAACTGTGCTGCGGTCAGCTTCCATTAACCCCTGCTCTGCCGGCAGAGCCTATGCCTTCCCTGGTTGGGTGGAAGACTGCTCTGGTCACAACCCAAGCAAGTGCCAGAATGCGACAGCTGGTAGTGAGTTCAACACAGCTTGTATCTGGGGAGAGCGTCCAGGAAAAGGGAGGGTTTTAACCAGGGGATCTGGAAGCCAGTGCAAGTTTTTAAAGGCGTCTTTTTGTGTGTGTGGAGACAGTGTATTAAAACAATTATAGCAGTGGGATTTCAACGATGACTCAGGAATTTGAATCTCAAGAGTGAAAATTCCATTTCTTCCCTGCCTTGAGTCTGCCCAGTCCAGTGTCATTCTCAGCTCTGCCTCCACCCTCCCTGGGGGAAAAATTGACGTGTGTAGAATTTAATTGAGGACGCCCTTATGCAACAGGCATGTCTGGGGCTCCCCTCACATTTGTTTTGTGACCCATATTTGACTTTTACAGAGAAACCACCTATTTGGGGACATCTAGTTCTAGGATTCAGGTTCCCCTGGATGTCTGGAGTTACATAGTTGATCATAAGATGACAGAATGCTGGAGAGAGGTGTCGGTGGTGCCTGAGATGATACCACCCTCACTGGATAGCCCATCTCTGGTGTGGTTCGTGTTTACGTTCCCCTTTTCTCCTGATGAGAAGAAGGTGACAAGGACAGTTTAGGAGAGCAGCTGGAGTCCTGCCCCTAGACAAAGCCAGTAGGCAGACGCCGTCATTTAGAGATTACGTAGTATTAAGTGACGTTTCTCAGAAACTTGGGACAAGATCTTGCCAGTGGGGGCATGGTGGTGTTGGTAGTGGTGGTGGTAGGGGTATGTGTGTGTTGGCTTTCTTTGTTTTTTTCCTCTTTTAATTGCTCTATTTTGTTTTAAATATGAGAGATGTATGTGTATAGATATATGTGCATATTTACATATATATGTGCATATTTATGTAAATATATGCACATATATACATATATAAACATGTAATGCATATATGTTTTATATGTATAAATTCTGTTGAGGCCTGGAGTGAGCTTGCACATGATAGTGAGGTTTGGCCCCTTCTCCCCAGCCTTGTTGAAGACCATCACGGGGTCCTCAACATTGCAGACCCAGCAACACAGGTGCTGTTCAACCTAAGGGACGTTTACCTATAACACTGTCCTCTAAGCCATCTACCACATCCCCCCAGTGAATTTTTTTTTTTTTTTTTTGAGTCACAGTCTTGCTCTTTGGCCCAGGCTGGAGTGCAGTAGTATGATCATGGCTCACTGCAGCCTCGACCTCCTGAGCTCAAGTGATCTTCCCACCTCAGCTTCCCGAGTAGCTTGATTCACAGGCATGCACCACCATGTCTGGCTAATTTTTAAGGATTTATAGAGACGAGGTCGCACTGTGTTGCCCAGGCTGGTCTCAAAGTTCTGCGTTCAAGTGATCCTCCACCTCAGCCTTCCAGAGTGTTGGGATTACAGGCATGAGCCACTGCACCTGGCCTCACCAGTGAATTTTTCAAGCTTGTGAACACAAGTTTCATGGAGTCACTGGGGAATGGAGGAGGAAGAGGCAGTAGATAGACAAGGAGGAAGGTTGAATCAGGGCAGCTGCCACCTTCCTGACTGTCTTGCCAGGCTGCAGCCTGTGGCTTGCTTATTCCTCTTTGCTGCCCGAGAGGAGCCAGGAGTGAAACTATCAGATGGGGAGGAAGCCAGCAAACAGGTTGTTCAGATAAGGGCTGAGGCCTGTGCTTGAAGAAGTGTGAGCAGATAGAGGCAAGAAGGTTGCAGGTGTATGAGATTCCCACCCATGGGATTTAAGCTCCAGCTGGTCAAGGGTTCATGCAAAGCAGGGTCAGGAAGCCAGGCCATAGAAAGCCAACAGCAAGATGGAAGGTTCTGGACTATAACTGGTGGGGCCAGGGGGTAATGGCAAGATATGACTTTAGTATCAGACCACAGGCTTACTGAGCAGGGCCCTACCCTGCACCCGCACATGCAGTGGGTAGTTAGAGCTGTGCTGGTGAGGGAAGGGACCCAAGGAGGGATGGTAGGAATGGCCTTTGACACGTGGTTGGAGAGTTGCATGGAGCCATGGCTTAAGCAGGACTTCTCTCTCTCTCTCTTTTTTTTTTTTTTTTTTTTTGAGACAAGATCTTGATCTGTCACCCAGGCTGGAGTGCAATGGCACGATCATAGCTCACTGCAGCCTTGAATTCCTGGGCTCAAGCGATCCTCCTATCTCACCCTCCTGAGTAGATGGGACTACAGGTGCGTGCCACCATGCCCAGCTAATTTTTTAATTTTTGTAGAGATGGAGTCTTACTATGTTGCTCTGGCTGGCCTTAAACTGCCAGGCTCAAGTGATCCTCCCGCCTCGGCCTCCCAAAAAGCTAGGATTACAGACATAAGCCATCGCACCTGGCCTAGGCCTTCTCTCTTGACCCCTTTGGGGTTGCCCTCCTTCTAGCTGGGATGTTCGGGGACCCTGGTCACTGTTTTGTGTTCTGGATCTACTCACCCTGCCCCCTCTGCCCAGGCTACCCCATTCCATAATTTGGAAAGGTTTGTTTTGAGCATTAACACTCTTCCTAAAAATGTCACTCAGCTTAGTCAGTTGGACTCAGAAAGTGGTCAGCGGTTATGAAGTTGCCTCATAAGTCTTATTGTTTTCTTTTTTTTTTCTTTTTTTTTTTTTGAGACGGAGTCTCACTCGGTGGCCCAGGCTAGAGTGCAGTGGCTGGATCTCAGCTCACTGCAAGCTCCGCCTCCCGGGTTTACGCCATTCTCCTGCCTCAGCCCCCCGAGTAGCTGGGACTACAGGCGCCCGCCACC
>NW_012112697.1:3063227-3113010 GCF_000951035.1 Colobus angolensis palliatus
CACTACTTCACTCCAGCCTGGATGACAGAGCAAGACTGCATCTCAAAAAAAGGAAAATGTGTAGAACGCTGTGTGCATGGAGGAAGCATTGTTACGTGTCCTTTGGAAGGCTGGTGCTGGATGTGACTGTGCCCTTGGTCACATATTGGGGTCCCCCTGAAGAAGTCCATTGCACAGAGTGCTTCCGGGAGCTTGCAGCGTGGTGATGCAAATTGAAGTCGGAGGGTGTGCTGGATGATGGGGGTGGGTGTGGGCCCACATATGGCCAGAAGCCTACTTACCATTGGGCCATTTACCTACAGAGCCACACTAGAGAACCAGCCCAATTGGGAGCAGTTCAGTTGAGGCTTTGCAAAGCAATTAAGGTGCTTATAAAACATTCATGCTGAGATAAAAGACAGTGTGCGCAAAAACAATGGCTGGTAAACATCTGATTTTTTAAACTCACTGAAAGTGTTAAAAATCTTTCCTTAACCCATTGAGTCAAGAAGTGAAGGCTTTTAATTCATCAACGGATGCATATTTTTCTTAATCAGACTTTGGCTCAAAGCTTGAAATCAAGCTGTTATATAACCTTCGGCTGTTAACTTTTGTAAACAGACTGATTTTTGCTCAGTACTGACCGTGATAGTTACCACTTGTAAAGGCTGTCAGGTGCTATGTCCAGGCGTGATGCATATTGTCTTTTTCTGTGTTCTTTTAAATATCAGCAGCTTGGTGGTGCTTGGTACCTTCTAAGAGTAGGAGTAAGAGTGGGGGTCAGTTGATGGTGATTTTTGAAAGGAGCTTTAGAGATAGCTGGGGCCCACCCTGGGAGGAAAGCCCTTCTGAAGAAAGGAGAAACCCACGTTTGTTTGAAAAAAGGCTTGAGTTGCTGTGAACGTATTGACTCAAGACTGAATCTCTTGGTTCTGGTCATTGCTGTTCTTTTAGAAGATGTTCCTGATAGCAAATGGTAACTTTTAAGGGAAAAAAATATATATATATTGTATAAAAGTAGAAAGAATGACATAATGAACCCTTCCATAGTTCTATCACTTTGACTTAACAATGACCTTTTGGCTAGATTTGTTCCATCTTTTTTGTTCATTGCTGACATATTTTGAAGCCAACAATATCATGCTGCTTCATCATTTTCTTATGTAAATATAATATTATTCTCTAACAAAACTGACTTTTTTTGAGACAAGGTCTCACTCTGCGGCCCAAGCTGGAGTGCAATGGTGCGATCACAGCTCATTGCAGCCTTGACCTCCCCGGTCTCAAGCAATCAAGTAGCTGGGACTACAGGTGCACACCACCGCACCCGGCTATTTTTTTTTTTTTTTTTTTTTTTTTTTACTTTTGGTAGCAATGAGGTTTCACCATGTTGCCCAGGCTGGTCTAGGACTCCTGGGCTCAAGCAGTCTGCCTGCCTCAGCCTCCCAAAGTGCTGATATTTCAGGTGTGAGCCACTGTGCCTGGCCAAAACTGACATTATTAACATGATCTAATCCCAAGTTGCAATTCACACTTATCTGATTGTCTGCAAAATGGCTTTTTACAGTTGGCTGGTTAGAACTGGCATCCATATGAAATCTACATGGCGTATCTAGCTGTTGTTTGGTTCTTAGGTGCCCTTTAATCTAGAACAGGTCTCCTCCTTTTTCAACGTCCATGTGAGCCCCTACCCATCCAGCCAGCCTGTGGATTTAAAAGGGTGACGCGGAGTAGCTTCATGTGGGAGGGAGGCACTGTTAGTGTGGTGTGAAGATACCCAGGTCTTCGTCCTCTGCCACTGACCAGCTCTCTGACCTCAGCAAACCACCAACACCCTGTGGGGTCATTATTCTTGTCTATCAGTGGAAACAATGAGACTAGCTGGCCTCACACTCAAGCCTTCTCATTATTACCTCCCCAAAGAGATCCGGGAAATAGGGCTGCATGCCCTGCTTGCTCCTAGCCTTATCCCATTCTCAGCAGTTGAGAAATGACTGGAGCTAAGTAATCCTGACCAGTTGATTTGTTTTTTTTCTCTTGGACATTGTGAATAGTGTACCTTTAAAGGCATACCTAGCATGCCTTTATCCTCTTGAGTTTTAGAAAGCTTAGAGCCAAATGTGACTCAATGTGTAGATTATTCTTATATGCATTTTAAGCTTGATTTTTTTTGGTTCAAAATTTCCTCGAGTTTTGTGTTTTCTTTCTTATTTTGCCCTGGCCTCGATTTCTGCTGTGATGGTGTATTGTATACTGTAAACAAGATCAATAAATAACTGTGTGCTAGGTATTCTTATGGGGCCATCACCTAGTCTGTAAGCTCATTGAGTTCGGAGTCCACGTCTTATATATTCTGTGCTTTGTTGAGGCACAGATTAGGTGCTCAATAAAAGTTTCCTGAGAGATTTTGGTTGGACATACTGCCATCACTCGTCCATGTGAAATTTCCATTTTAACAGTGAAGGGTTGTGGGCAGCAGTATTCATTTCATGGCTGTGCCCTGGTTCTTCTCTGATCCATCTTTCCTATGGCAAAATGGCCCGTGGAGGTCTGGAGAGCCACCTGGCTGGTGATGTTTTTCATAGAACTTGTCTTTTTGAGGAGCTCCTTGCTGTTTTTTCTATAGGCCTTAGGTAAGCAAAGCAATATTTGCCAGGCAAACAGTTGGAGGGATCTTAACTGCTAAAACAGTAACCATTCTATACATGCTGAAGAGAAGCCCACCTTGATTCCAGCCTTGGACACAGGAGTGCTGTTGTTGGGTGTTCAGGATGATGGAGGTGGATGAGTCAGAATCTGTCGTCTGCTACATCAGTAAAAGAGTAAACTAGCCCATCAGATGTGCTCTACGCTCTCTTAGGACTCAGGTGTGAGCTCTTCTGTTGACAGTCAGCTTTCCTTTGCTGCTTGTGAGAGTTTGGCCTGACCCTCAGGAAGGTCTTGGTACCAACTGGGTTCTCTCCTTTACCTTCCTAGACCTCTGCCTCTTCGTCTATCCAGGAGAGAGAGAGAAAGAGAAGAACATTTGTCCTAGAGGGTTAGGTGAGGACCAGAATCTGGGCATGTTAAGCACCTAACACAGTGCCTGGCACACAGTAGGCACTTAATAAATGGTAAGTGCCTTCAGGATCATCTCTACGACTGGCTGGAGGACATCTTTACAACTGTTGTGTAGTGGCCTCCTCTTTTCTTGTTTGTTGACATTTGGAAGGGGATCCCAAGGGGCTGTGGAGATGGGTTGGAAGAATGTTTATTCTGCATCCCTGGAAGACTTTGCTGTAATCCATAGAGAAGCACCGAGGTGCCCTGTTGGTTGAGAGAGTCCAACGATGTCCCCCACCCCCGGCCAATGCTCTCCCAGGCCAGCAGCGTGGCATTGGTCTTTTATCTTTCTGGGAGGAGAGCACTTCCAAATCGTCTGGACAGTGTGGACACAGCCCAGAGGAAGGCAAGGCCTCGGTGGGGCACGGGCCGGGGGGAAGTGGGGGTCCTGGGTGTGGCTGGGAAGTTGAGGCTCATGGCCTGCAAGTTTTCTTCTAATGGAATTTCCCATCACTTACTGCCCTGCTGATTTCTGATCAATGAAAATGAAATTGCATCACCTCCTCAGAGGCTCCACGTATGCCTGCTGCTTCCAGCTGTGTCAGTTCCGGTAAAATAATCTCATCAGGCGTGCGAGAGGGTAATAGGAAATAAAAATAAAAACCCACAATTAGCAAGAGGCCTTGTAGCTGAGTAACACTTTCCATCCCAGAGCAGAAAGGACTGGGTCGTGAATACTCAGGAAAGAGTTCCTTAGAAAGAAAAACAAATCCCAGGCTGGACGCGGTGGCTCACGCCTGTAATCCCAGCACTCTGGGAGGATGAGGCAGGCAGGTCACCTGAGGTCAGGAGTTCGGGACCATCCTGGCCAACATGGTGAAACCCCGTTTCTACTAAAAATACAAAAATTAGCCAGGCGTAGTGGTGCGCGCCTGTGATCCCAGCTACTCAGCAGGCTGAGGCAGGGAGAATTGCTTGAACCTGGGACACGGAGGTTGCAGTGAGCCGAGATCGTGCCACTGCACTCCAGCCTGGGCAACAAGAGCGAGACTCTATCTCATTAAAAAAAAAAAAAAGAAAAAAATCCCTGGTCCTTTTCTTCTTCCCCTTTTTCTCCTCACTTCCCCTCAATTCCATCTCTCCCCTCCACCCTGGGGTGCATGGTTTGAAATTGTGTACAGATTTTCATGGCCCCGCTTTTGGGGTCAGTAGAATTTCTGTGTGATACGCACGTGCTGGTGTGGTTTTTGCTTTTTTTTCTCCCGAGTCCCCTGCAGGTAGACACCAAGTGAATCGTAGAGATCCCAGCCCCTCCTCAAGAGCTGCGTGGAGAGTGATTTTCTTTTTTTTTCCCCACTGACCTATGACAGGAAACTAATAGTTGGGGAACAAGTCAAAACCGAGCGCAGGTTGTACATAGACTTCTCAGAGGTGGTTCATGTTAGTTCCTAGACTTTATGCTTCAATTATAAGTCCATTAAGAATAAGACTGCCTCCTCTGCAGCATTCCTCATAACGCAGCATGTGTCGTGAGCATGCGACCGTATACATGGACACTGGCCATGTGAAAGCTGGGCTGAGCCACCTCCTCGTGGAGTGCAGTGAGTGTGTCAACCTGCCAACCCTCAGCACCTCTTCATAAGACCTGGGGAGGCCAGACGCTGCATCCGGAACATGCTGCTGCTTATGTGCGTGGAGCTTATAAAGTCACTGGTCACAGCTTAAAGAGGAACCAAGGCCAAAGAAACCAGGATGGGAATGCAAAGGGCAGGTGAGGAAGTGGGAAACCAGTTGGGTTACCTAAGAGGAGCCAGTAGAAATGAAATCATATCCTTTCTTGTCAGCTCGACATCAAAGGAGAACAAATGCTTATGTGTAGGCCGGTTCAGCGGTTCTGGCAATTTCTCATCGCCATTTGTGGGATGGCATGCCCTTCATCCCAGAGAAAAACATGTTGGGCTGTCAGGAAATGGTCAACCTAAAACATCCCTAAAATGCCTTTGATGGGGGACTCCCATGTAGACTGAAGACAAGACCCCTGAGGGGGTTAGAATTCCCAGGGGACCGGCGGAGCTGAACTGAGGTCTCAGGGCCTCCGGGTTCCCCAGCACGGCAGGGTCTCAGGGCAGCGGCTTCACTAGTCCAGCCATGTGTTGCTATGGTCAAACCGTGTTTTTAAACACGGTGGACCTCGGTCAGTTCACTGTGACCACACCTTGTTAACAGAAGGACAGATTCTGCCATCAGACCAGGTAGACTCTGGAATGAGGGGAGCAGTAACCCAGATAATTGTGTTGATAGAGTGAATCCCGGTGGCCACGTGGAGTGCTGAGTCCATTTCTATCCGGTTTCTGATCACTGCCTTCCAGTTCCTTCCTTTGCCTGCCTGGACGCTATTGAGAGCAAGCTCGTAGGAGTCTGTATTGACAGGAGGGCCGCTGTGTACGTTGTAGGCACTCAATAAATATTGTGGCACGAATGAATAAAAATCATTAGAACAGCCAGTGAGTAGTTGGATAAGTATTATGCAGAGGAGCTTGAAACTATGACCACTGGGGCCAGAACCCCAGTAGCCTCTGTGTTATTGAAGTCAAAGAAATAAAGAAATTGGCCCCATTCACCATCCATATTTGATTCCCTGAAACTTACCATGGCTTAACATGGAAATCTTTTGGAACTGCAGGAACAGTTGCCAAAATTTGTTCCAGTGCTGTCCAAGATTAGAACTGCTGGCTGGGAGTTTTGGTGGGATGAGCAGAGCTCTAGGCGTGAAAGGAGAGAGGGTGCAGCTTCAGAAAGAAAACTGAAGTTCTTTATGTTAACGTGCATTTTTCATATGTTTGTGTGTTTGCACAAATACGCTTCCCCTCTTTCATCCTAGACACTTAGCAGAGGGTCTTGATCTACATTGATCACATTTTATGACTTGAGCTTGCAATTTCCCCCCTGGGACCAGACCTAACCAGGGTGTTCAGGAAGTCATTAAGGAAAAATATGTAACCACACTCATTCCCAAACTCAATTGTTCCGTCTTAGCAGTGCTCAGATAAGAGTTTTTCAAGCATAATTAATCCAAGTACTATTTAACGTGGCCTTGGTGGTTCCTCTTAGCAGCTTTTGACCCAAACGCAGCATTGGGAGCAGCAAGAGGAGAAAGACCATCTGTGCCATTTTTGCTGAGTTGGTGGGGGTGTAATTATTGCCCACAGTCACTTGGTTCTCTGGGTGGCTTCTGGAAGGTTAAGAAAGTGTGAGCTCTTGGATCCTTACACTTTAAGAAGAAATTTTCCTTTGTTATTTTAGCTAATTATCAGGGCCACTCTTTGAAGTGGCCAGTGGTAAGTATGTCTCAATATGGATTTCTTGATTAAAACTAGCAGTGCAAATAATGGGCTTTGTAATTACTATGTGGGATGGAGAAGGGGCCGTGAAGAACGGGGCATGTGATTTAAATTTCATGATCCCCTGTCTTCCCCTTGCACACCCCTCTCTCCTGATTGTATTATATTTTATTTTGTTCAAGACAGAGTCTCACTCTGTCTTCCTGACTGGAGTGCAGTGGCGCGATAGGCTCACTGCAACTTCTGCCTCCCAGGTTCAAGTGATTCTCCTGCCTCAGCCTCCTGAGTTAGCTTGGATCACAGGCACCTGCCACCACGCTTGGCTAAGTTTTGTATTTTTAGTATAGAGGGTGTTTCATTGTGTTGGCCAGGCTGGTCTCGAACTCCTGACCTCCAGTGACCTGCCCACCTCGGCCTCCCAAAGTGCTGGGATTACAGGTGTGAGCCACCGCTCCCAGCCCTGATTCCAAAGTTTTTAAAATTTGGAAGTCTTTCAGACAAATTCAGAGTGCCAGCAGAATCCATGCCCCTTTCAGTCTGTCTCAGCCGTTGGGTCCTGGTGGTAGTTCCTGCTGCCAGTTCACTTTACCCTAAGAAAGAGAATTGAGATTGGAGCAACTCTCTGGGCCTGTGGGATTTGAGGACTACTCATGATGAAATACTCCTCTCAAGTCTTCAGTCTAGTGCAATGAGTTATTTAGGAGGGAATTCAATGATGGGGTCTCTGTGCATAGCATGCCTCCACCAGATAGGAAGTTGGGGGGAAGCTTAGTACACACATCCCGAAGGGGTCTCTCGAGGGTGCCCAGTCAAGGCCTGGGGAAGACCCCGTGTGTGGTTTTGCCTTTGCAATAGGCATGTCCTTTTCATGCCTTTGCCAATGTCTCTACCTTACAGTGGCCATTCCTGCTTTATTGAGTGTCCCTTCGGCTCCCCACTGCTTGAAAAGCTCTTTATGCTAACAAGCCAGGGACATCTGAAGAACTTGCTGTGCCCGTGCTGGTGAGAGGCTGTGTGTGTGTGTGTGTGTGTGTGTGTGTGTGTTCCCCTATTAATGAGCCTCCAAAGGGCAACTTTTGTTTGTTTTGTCATGGTGCCAGTTCCAGAGCCTCGTGGCAGAGCAAGCTGCTGATGGTGAGCCCACCGAGTGGTTTTCTTCCTGTCGAGAGGAAAACACACTCCTTGTTTCAGAGTCATTTTGGAGATAACTGCTGGGGGAAACTTTCCTTTGCCCAAGGCCAGCTCTCACCTCACCCGTACAGGGCTTCCCATTGTCCTGTGTGTACCATTTGGCAGAGTCATTGCAAGGATGTACCTCTGTCCAGCAGCGTTGAATGGGGTTTCCCAGGTGCTCAGGCGCAAAGAAAAGCAGCTGTATTATGTTCTTCATTTGTTCTCACGTAGTTTCGATGTGAATAAAAGAAAACTTAAGGCCCGTGGCTGCTTCTACCTGTATTCCCCAAACTGCCAAGTGCCAAGAATCTGCCCAAGTTCGTTTCTCTTGGGTTTGTGCAGCCTTGAATGATAGCAGTTACTTCTGTTCAAATTAGTGTTCTCCTGACTAAGAGCTACCTAACGAGAACTTAGGAACCATAGTAGACTCATCTTTCTGTTGAACTAGTGAACCCGGCTTTGATAGCTCTTCCCAGAAAGCGGAAACCCAGGGGTTTGCTTGCATGTAGTTCATATCTGATTTTTCCTCCTTCCGAGTAGAAGTTTTTTTTTTTTTGGAGACAGTCTTACTCTGTTGCCTAGGCTGGAGTGCAGTGGTTTCCATCTCTGCTTACTGCAACCTCCGCCTCCTGGGTTCAAGCAATTCTCATGCCTCAGCTTCCCAAGTAACTGGGATTGCAGGTGCCCGCCATGACGCCCAGCTAATTTTTGTATTTTTAGTGGGGTTCACCATATTGGCCAGGCTGGTCTCGAACTCCTGACCTCAGATGAGCGGCCCGCCTCGGCCTCCCAAAGTGCTAGGATTACAAGTGTGAGCCACCATGCCTGGTCAATAGGTGAGGATTTTATTGGCCAAGTAAAACTTGAGCTTGTGCTTCTTTAAGGATATCCCAGGTTTGGATGAGTGTTGAGGAAGAGAAGGACTGTTCAAAGGGCCTGGGGTTGTGGGAACAGAGCTGATAATGCATAAGAATGCGGAGATGATGGGGAGGAGTCCTCGTTGGGGGGAAACGACACAGATGATCGAATGGTAGTGTTGGCGGTAGATCTTAGAATGATTTGAAACCACTCTGGAGAGTTTCAGTTTGAATGTGTTTTGGCAGTTGGTTCTTGGATGGGGAAGGATGGGGATGAACATGACATTGGAGAAGCCAGACTGATCTTTCCTTTCTATTTTCTGCAAAGATGGCACCAAAAGTTCCTTCCAGAGAGACCAGGGCCAACAGTGGAGGGGCAGTGCCCTTTGGACATGTTGAGCCATGCTGAATCTTGCTTGGTGGAACACTAGCCATATTCTGGTCTTCCGAAAGTGTGAGACACATATTCAAGTGCCAAGTCAGGAATGGAAATTTTTGCTTTGGGAGTCAACTCATAATTTCAGTAATTGAAACCACAGAAGTAGTTAAGGTAGCTGATGTACAGAGTTAAGAGCAGAGAGCCAAGAGGGAAGAGTACGATGACGCTTAAATACCTACAGGAGAACAGGGAGGAGAGATGTCTGTGGGTTGAAATGATAAGAGAATTTTATCAAATAAGTGGAAAATGTACCCGTGGAGAGCTGTAGGAATGGGGAGAGGACAGCCAATGTGGAGATGACAGAGGTGGGAGGAGGGCCAGAATATGTCAGAAGTGAAGTGGGGGAAGATTTCAAGGAGTAGGGGGAAGCAGTTTTGAAAGGAGGGGAGATTGAAGCTTAAAGTAGAAGAGGAGGAACCATTAACCAAGACCAGAAGGACACTGGTGACTCTGGACCAAGGACAGAAATCTTGGCGACATGGTGTCTTCCCACCCTCCTGGAGCAGATATCTGGCCCTTCAGAGAGCTAGTCCTATGCTCTGGGCTGGGACTTGACATCTGTGTGTATTTTTATTGTGCCCCATAGTTGGTTCCACTGCACAACAAAGCTTGAAAATGATTGATGCAGTTTGGCCCTTTATAATCACATAAAGGAGGGGGACCTCACTTGAATACAGGAAAATTGATGTGGAGCAAATGAAGCAGTGGACAGAGTCCACTCGTTGGAAGGAGTCGAGATCTGAAGGACAGAGAACATCTTCGGAACTGGCAGTCTAAGTAGGTTGGACTCTCTCCTGTCCTGGAGCTCATAGGATGGTGGACTGATAGGAACTCAAGGGGGAGGGATCACCAGTCAAATTCTGCAAAACTCTCTCACTACTCAGAAAAGGAGAACACACACCTGCCATAGAAATAGCAGGCAAGGCCGGGCACAGATGTTCACGCTTGTAATCCCAGCACTTTAGGAGGCCGAGGTGGGTGGATCACCTGAGGTCAGGAGTTCAAGACCAGCCTGGCCAACATGGTGAAACCCTGTCTCTACTAAAACTACCAAAAATTAGCCGGCCGTGATGGTGCACTCCTGTAATCCCAGTTACTTGGGAGGCTGAGGCAGGGGAATTGCTTGAATGCAGGAGGTGGAGGTTGCAGTTAGCTGAGATTGCGCCATTGTACTCCAACCTGGGCAACAGGGTGAAACTCCGTCAAAAAAAAAAAAAAAGAATTAACAGGCAATTCACAAAAGAAATGTAGACTGCCAGTAAATATCCATAGATGGGTTCTGTCTTACAAGTAAAGAACGTGAGTTAAAATGAGATGCCATTTCTTGCCTGGCAAACGGACTTTTTAAAATAACAAAGTAATACCTACTGTTGATGAGGGTGCAGGATAACTGATGCTCACACACCAGTGCAAACAGGAGCGGAAAGAACTTTCCTGGGGGACAGTTTGGCATGTTCCAGAGGGCCTTAAATGTTCCTAGCATTTGAGTCAGCAACTCTACTTCCAGAAATGCATCCTAAGGCAATAGAGACAGAACGTCATGAGTAAGAGCCTGGTTTTAGAGTCGTACGGGAGGCTTACCTAGTTTCAAAGGCCGACTAAACTAGCATGCAACTTGGGCAAGGTACTTAACTCTCTAAGCCTCAGTTTCCTTGTCTGTAAAATGGGCTGCCGCAAGGATCAAACAAAACAACGTGTTCAGAAAAATCGTGCTCAAAACCATGCTTGATTCAACCAGGTGGACAGTAATGGAGCTACTTGGTTTGTTGTTTGCTTGGTTTGTTGTTGTTGTTGCTGTTGTTATGTGTGTACAAAGATTTAAGGGCCCTTATTGCAAAATGAATAGCAAAATACTGGGAATTGTTTAAACGTCTAATAATAGCATTTGGTGGAAATTATGCAATGTGTATAAGATAAAGTATCTATATAGCCATTAGTTCTAACTTATGAAGAATATTGAATGGCGTAGGAAAAATTTCATACTAAACTAGGTTAAAAGGACAGCCTACATGAAGAGCAGTGTGATCCGAGGTGGGGAAGGAAAATCTGTGTCTGTAAACATGCAGAGGAAAAAAAGCCCGAAAAACTACCTAGCAGTGGTTCTCTAGCTGGTGGAATTGTCAGTGATTTTAACCTTAGCTGCTGAGTCTTTTTGTACATATCCAACTTTTTAAAATAATGAGCTCCCACAACTTTAATCATAAGACATTATTTAAAATAAATTTGACATCATGAGGTGCCAGATTGAAACTATAATGGGCCAGATGGCATGTTTTTACATTGTCTCCTAGCTTTTGCCCTACCATCCCAATAGCAAGAATGGAGAGAGAGCAGAAATAGGATCTTGGAGAGGAACTTTGAGGAAATTGGGAGGAGATGAAAAAGTCTTGAGCACTGGCAAAGGAAACACGTAAGTGTTGGTTATGGTTGGTGTTGGAAAGTGTCCGGTTTAGCCAGGAAGGTGCCAGGAGATGAGTAAAGATTGGGGTTGTGAGCTGTGGACTTGCTGAGTAGGAGAGGTGGGTTGGTACCGTCAGGTAAAGCAATGGTATTTGGTGAAAGGAGGTTTTGCTGCAAATCCGGGAGGGGATCAGTGCTTTATGGTAATTAACTCCAAGTCAGGAGCACCAGTCAAGCCAGTCATGGGTACACGATGCTGGTCTTTCCTGTTCTGGATATGGTGGAAAGGCCTCCACGTGACTCAGGGTGGATACTTACGTACCCAAGGGTGAGATACAGTTACTATAGCTGTTTAAATTGCCCCAATCCCTTTTTAGAACAAGGCAGAGCATAAATAATAGCTGGTTTGTCTTGCTTTTTATTATTATATTCATGGGTTTGGTTTTGATTCATGGTGGTTGAACTCTGAGTATGTTTACATATATAATAAAAAAAAAAGTCTTTTTTAATTCCTCTAAGTACACACAGACTGGGTTCCTAGACCTGGCTCTGCTCTCACGACTCCCTCCTGTTCCCCTCCACGACTCCATTGTAACCAGAATATCACGGTGGTTGTGGATTCCCTTCAGAATGGGCTGAGCTAGCAGTTTTCACTTCCAGGCTGATTTATGTTCATGCTGGAAATAGCACAGATGCACTTATTAGCAAACATGGAGGCCCACGGCCTGGGCGATTCTCTGGGCCTTCCAGGCAATGGGCTTCCGGCAGCACAAGGCACCTGTTCAAGCACATGTGTGTTCTCCGACCTGGCCACACTTGCAGAGCAATCCTGAAGGCTGCTGGGAAATTGCTACCAAGCAGATGGAATCACCGGTGTATGACTTAACATGTATTGCCTTCTGTGCAGCAGCAATAGATAAACGCTGTTATTGTAAAAAACACAGAAGGGAACTGGGTATGGTTCTTCAGTGGATTCCAAGCTAAACAGATGCAGGTATTATTTCATTGACCCTTGAAGGAGGTTTCACCTTCTCTTGGAATCTGGATTGCCTTTTGTTTTTTTAAGGAGGTGGGGTTAGTGAGGGGATAGTTTCTTCATGGTAGTGTGTTTTTCTCTCTGGTATGTTTTAGTCTGGATTGAACAATGCTCACACTCTGGGGGCTGCTGGAGTTCTCCTTTTATCTGAGGGCTGCCCTTATCCCTTTACTTAGAATCACTTTTCACAAAGTTAGGGAACTCTGTGAAAGTTCCCTAGGGAACTCGGGAAATCAGCCCCCAGTCAGGATCCTGGGTGTCACGGGGAAATGGCTCAGTACTATATAACGTGAAGTTCTGCCCAAGTTGGAATGGCCATTTATTTGTCTTCTCCAACTGGAAGGCTCCGCCTAGAAGCCTCTCAACTGGAGGAAGGAAAGACCAGTTTTCAGTTTTTTTCTCTCTACACCTCTCTGTCCTGCCTCACAGCCACTTCCTTTAATGAAGCTCTGCTGGGAACAAATTTCACATTAAGATTTAAGATATATGTCAGGGTGGGTTGACTCTTCATGTATGGTTTTGGGGGTTTACTATGTCGAATTTTTACTCTGGACAGTTTCTTTCTCTTTTGACAATTTCAAGTGTACAGGGAAGTTTTCACAGTAGAACAAAGAATTCTCATGTGCTTCTTCTAGACTTCTCCTATGGTAACATTATCTCATATATTTATTCCTGCTATATATATGTGTATGTGTATATATGTATATACTGACACACGTATACACTCACATATTTTTTCCTAACCCATTTGAAAATCGAAGCATTGTACCCCTTCACCTCTAAATATACCAGTGTGTATTTTTAAAAACAAAGACATTCTCTTTTATAAACACACTGCAGTTATCAAAATTAGGAAATGAGGCTGGGTGCGGTGGCTCACACCTGTAATCTCAGCACTTTGGGAGGCTGAGGTTGGTGGATAACTGGAGGTCAGGAGTTTGAGACTAGTCTGGCCAACATGGTGAAACCCTGTCTCTACTAAAAATACAAAAAAATTAGCCAGGTGTGGTGGTGGGCATCTGTACTCCCAGCTACTCAGGAGGCTGAGGCAGGAGAATTGCTTGAACTTGGGAGGCGGAGGTTACAGTGAGCCGAGATTGCGTCACTGCACTCCAGCCTGAGTGACAGAGCAAGACTCTGTCTCCAAAAAAAAAAAAAAAAAGACAAAGGAACATTAACATTCATACGCCACTATTAGCCCATCTACAAAACCTTATTCAGATTTTGTCAGTTGTCCCAATTATGTCCTTTAGAGGAAAAGAGGATCCCAGATTATGTGTAACATTCATTAGTCACGTCTCCTTAGTCTCTTTTAATCTGAAACAGTTTTTCAATCTGTCTTTCCGTCGCATGGCCCTGACATTTCTAAAGAGCATAGGACATTCTGCAGACTGTCCTCAGTTGGATTTGCATGATGTTCCCTCATGATTAGATTCCGGTTGTGCATTTTTGACAGGAACACCAAGGAAGGGATGTTGTGTTCCTCTTGGTGTATCCTACCAGGAGGCACATGACGTCTGTTTGCCTCACTGCTGGTGATGGGAACTCTGATCACTCAATGAAGGTGGTATCTGCCAGCTTCTCCACTGTGAAGCTGTTGTTGTTTGCTTTTTCCTGCTATAATTAAGAAGTGTCCTGTCAGGAGAGACTTTGAGATTGTAAATATCCTGTTAGTATTCAAACTTTTTTTGTTGTTGTTGAGATGGAGTCTTGCTCTGTTGCCCAGGCTGGAGTGCAGTGGTGCGATCTCGGCTCACTGCAGGCTCCGCCTCCCGGGTTCACACCATTCTCCTGCCTCAGCCTCCCACGTAGCTGGGACTACAGGCGCTCGCCACCACGCCGGGCTAATTTTTTTTTTTTTGTACTTTTAGTAGTGACAGGGTTTCACCATGTTAGCCAGGATGGTCTCGATCACCTGGCCTCATGATCCACCTGCCTCAGCCTCCCAAAGGGATTACAGGCGTGAGCCACTGTGCCCAGAAGTATTCAAACTTTCATCCATTAGTTTGGGTACCCGTTGATTCTTCCCGGAGTGGATGATGATGATGATGAGGATGATAGTTATCAAATGGTGATTTTCTTACTCTATACCCTTTATCTACGTTTATTAGTTGAGTTTCTACCCTGTGGAAGAACTTTCCATTCTCCCACACTTTTTTTTGTTGTTCTTAAAGTAGGGACTTGGGGATTCTTATGTTACACATTGGGTTGCAATCCTTTACTGTCACTTAATTTTCTTGCTCACATTGTCCCTGATGTGGCCAGTGGGAGCCCCTCCAACCCGCCCCGAGGTCATTTTCATACATCTTCCTTATTCTTTGAGCACAAGTAGATGCTCTGAGCTCATCTTGTACTTTTCCTGCTCCAGCCCAAGAATTGGCCATGTGTTCAAGGAGCCCCAGTTCCATTTCATAGAGAATGGTTACACCAGACATATCTTAAACTAAGAGGAAAAAAAAGAAAAGGAATGGATACAGGGATCCTCTTTTTTCCTATTTCCCCCATTGTTTTATTAAGCACCTGTTATATGTCAGATGTGGAGGACTCAGAGATGAATGGCACAGGGAACCTGATTTCGTGCCGCTCACAGCCTTGTGGTGGGGACAGACAAGCCCACAGATAACACCCGGGAATGAGAAGAATCTTCACCTTTCACAGGCTGCCTGATGTAGCCCCCTGGCCACAGCACAATCCCCTTCTCCGTTCTTGAAGCCACAGAGTGCAGTATTTCACAGCATAAACATTCCATTTGGGAACGGTGATAATCTTGAGAAAGATTTTCATTTATAGTGACCCTACCTCTCTTTCCTTACAGATTCCCCTCATTGCCCCTAATTCAACTCTGAAACTAGGTGGAAACCACAGAACCAAACTAAGGCAGGGTTTCATATAGCCGAGGATAGCTGTCTTGCCCTGCAACGAGACTTCTCTTTCCTGCACCCTTGAGCTGTGTGTGTTCAGCCATTCCGATGAAACTACAGTTTCTTTGTTGGTATCTCTCTTAGGAGATTGCCTGCAGTGGTTTGTTAACATTATTCATGCAGACAGAGAAAGCATGGGCTGTGGACCTGCTGAGCTCCAACAGGTACAGAGTAGTCCTATTGCCAGACCCCATTATGGTCTTCGGCCACCATGCCAACTTCGGGCTTCCTCTGAGTTTGTCATCAAGTAAAACCCCTAGATATTTTGTTATTGTTGTTTGCATGAACTCTTAAGACTCCAGGTCTCTTCCATCCTCCATTGATTTAGCAGATTGCCTGAAATTAAATGTAGGGCTTCATGTTTTTCCTTCTAAAGTTTGGTCCTGTTAGTTTGGGCCTGTCATTCCAACTCATGGAGATTTTTTTTCTCGGTCTTGATTTCACCATTGAGCATTTTAATTATTCCCTTGAGCTTGATGTGCTCTGCAAGTGGACATGCCTGCATGGTCTTGTTCCTCAAGCTGTTGATTTCAATTAGCCGAGTAGGGACAAGACAGAGCCTTGTGGCGTGTCCCGAGACACACGGACCTCTGTGTTGACGCTTAAAGTAATGGCATCATTAGTCGGCTATAAAGTTGGCCACAGTTTATTATCTGAAAGCTGTTTTGCCGTCCTGGATATAAAGAAATGATAAATTTTGTGCTACCTTATTAAGATAAAAAAGCATACTTTACTGTATTTCTCAGACCATTAAGTCTAAGTAAAGGTATTTTTGGGTTTATTTTATGTGGGTTTTCTTACTGGACCTACAGCTAATTGCTAATTCCTCAGGATCATCCCCCCCCACCTAAAATTCTTTTCCAGCAACTGTTGAATCTGAAAACGATGAAGAACTTTACAACATGTTCTTGAAGTATATCCATATCCATTAAGTCACTCTGACATTGTGACTTTCTCCAAAACGATGCAGACGCATCACTCTTTCCCCTCCACCTGCTTTGTATTACTTTATATTGCTTTTTATTTGAGTGTATTTGTGTGTGGTATCTCTTCTCCACAAGAATGTAAGCCGAGACCTTTTATCATGGATTCTCTAGCATTGGACACATAGTACATGCTCAGTAAATGCCAAACGAGTGAATATGTTTCCTGATCTGTAGGTTCTGGAATCTGCCTTTTGTCTTTCTTTAAAAATCAGGATATTGGACCTACATTTCAGTTCTTTGCAGCAGCTTCTCCTCCCTCCTTTATCCTCTCTTGTCTGTCTAAAGATATCCAAGCAAATCAGTCTGCTTCGAACTGTTGCCCTCATCCCCATCACTCTTAAGCAAGAAAAGTGTGTTTGGGTGAGATGCCAGTGTTCTTCTGCATGAGCAGTCCCGGGATCCCATCACCTTAGGACAGTCCCTGGGTGCTTAAAGACTGAGCGTGAATGTGAGATGTAGGGATGTTCTAGTGTTCTATTTTGAAAATTAGACATTAAAGAAAAACAGGCCGGGTGCGGTGGCTCACGCCTGTAATCCCAGTACTTTGGGAGGCCAAGGCGGGCAGATTGCCTGAGCTCAGGAGTTTGAGACCAGCCTGGCCAACACATTGAAACACTATCTCTACTGAAAAATACAAAAAAAAAAAAAAAGTTATCCAGACATGGTGGCAGTCGCCTGTAGTCCCAGCTACTCAGGAGGCTGAGGCAGGAGAATTGCTTGAGCCCAGGAGGTGGAGGTTGCAGTGAGCTGAGATCGCGCCACTGCACTCCAGCCTGGACGACAAAGGAAAACTGCCTGAGAGCACAGACTCCACACCCATACTGTCTGGTTTGTCAGTTAGGCCATATAACTGTGGGCCACCTCAGTTTTCCCATCTTGAAAATGGAAATAAAGATAGTATCTATCGGCCGGGCATGGTGGCTCATGCCTGTAATCCCAGCACTTTGCGAGGCTGAGACGGGGGGATCACGAGGTCAGGAGATCAAGACCATCCTGGCTAACACGGTGAAACCCCATCTCTACTAAAAATACAAAAAATTAGCCAGGTGTGGTGGTGGGCGCCTGTAGTCCCAGCTACTCGGGAGGCTGAGGCAGGAGAGTGGCATGAACCTGGGAGGTGGAGCTTTCAGCGAGCCAAGATTGTGCCTCTGCACTCCAGCTTGGGAGACAGAGCAAGACTCAAAAAAAAAAAAAAATAGTGTCTATCTCCTAGTGTGGGTATGAGGATCAAAGCGATACGCTGTACCTGTGGGTCTTAACACAACGCCTACCTCATTAAGTGATGACTTCCATTATGATGGTTTTCAATTTTATTTTCCTTTTTCTTTTTTTTTTTAAAGAGACTAAGTCTCGTTTTTGTCACCCAGGCTGGAGTGCAGTGGCCCGATCATAGCTCACTGCAGCCTTGAACTCTTGGGCTCCAGCAATCCTCCTGTCTCAATAATGGTTTTAATTTTACAGAGCTTTGAGAAATAAAGGCACAAAGGAGGAAATGAAGTCACCCATAACCTCATTCCCTAGAATTCACCATTGTAAAAATTGTAATATAAGTCTCTCCTATTTTCCCTACATAATACCTGTATGTGCTTTGTTCATTCAGCATCTGTATGATGATTTCCCCATGCTTATAAATAGTTTCTTTAAGGAAAGCATCTTTATAACAACATATGGAGCTCTGTGCACTGTAATTTATTTAGGGTCTTTGTTTTTGCCTAAATTTCTCCTCTTTTTTTTTCTGTTATAAATGCTGTGATGAATAAATTTAAATCTCCACGCATTGCTTAGGTTGTTTCCTTAGGATGAATTTCTAGAATGGGGAATTGTCGAGTCAAGGGGGAGGGATATGCATTTTTGAGGCCTTCAGTGTATGCTGCCTGGTCACCTGTAGGAAGGCGGTATACACTGCCTCTCCCTCCGGCAGAGTAGGGGATCACCCAGGGAAACAGGCATCCTTGCCAAGGGGGAGGGATATGCATTTTTGAGGCCTTCAGTGTGTGCTGCCTGGTCACCTGTAGGAAGGCGGTGTACACTGCCTCTCGCTCCGGCAGAGTAGGGATCACCCAGGGAAACAGGCATCCTTGCCTGCTGGCTGACGTCTCTTGAGTGATCCCGCATGGGATATTCTTGGAGGCAACAGTTTCTCACTGCCTCTAGTCTCTCTTTGTTTTTCCTCCCTTCCCCTTTGTTTCCCTTCTTGGTTTCCTACCAGACAGCCTTTTGTGAAAGGACTGCCTAATTAACCGTGTGCTAATTAACAATTTAAAATTACATGGTGCGACTGTTCATGTTTAATTCTCCGGGAGCTGGATTAACAGCAGGAGCCCCTCCCCTTCGTCATAACCGCACCCCTGCCACCCCAGCTTCCCTGAAACTGTTGCATTTTACCCAGTCCCACCTCCTTAAGGGAACAGGATAAAACTGTCATAAGCACGTTTTTAAAGAGGGAGATGAACGTTTTGATTAATAGGGAGTTACAGGGTAACAGGGTAGAGTTTTATCCTTTTAAACAATCTTTGAAAAGTAAAGATTGACATTTGCAAAGATGCAGTGGGCTTTACAGGTGGTTCCAAGGGAGCTTGGAAGATGAGCAGGGGTTGGGGCGTGCTTGATGAAGGTGCTGGAATTCTTCTGTACAAGATTACCTTTCAAATGGCAGATTTAAGTGCTAAGCAGAGAGTGAGCAAGCTAGGTCATTCCTATATCTTCCCTTTAACTTTCTCATTGGAGAGATGTGCTCTATTAAAATCTAACTGAATTCTTAAAGCCCATATGTTTAGTCCAACATCGGGGGTTGAGAGTAGAATACCTGGACATTTTTTAGAGGGAGTTCCGGGTGCCGCCAGCAGAGAAGTGGGCTGTAGGAAGGGAGGAGGGGTGTGAACCTGTACGAGCTGGCCCTGGCACTAGGGAAGCACTGGGAAGGGGCACAGAACCTGGGGGGAGCCTGAAGAGAGGTATGCGTGTTGGACTGGTGGGGCTGCTTGGAAAAGTGCGAGGACCCACTGGGTTCCCAGGCTGCCCTCTGTAACTGAAGATCATTGATTTTACGGGAAACCGTGTTTACAGACAGAGTGCTGATCGACCTGCCGAGTTGACTTCTGCCTCCTTAAGTAAGAACTACCTTTTTCTTATTGACTGGCTGATAAACAGAGCGAGAGAGAGACAGCCGGCTGTTGGGGGGAGTGGTAGATGCCCCAAGACCCTTGAGCTGCAGGATGGGGCGGGTTGGAGAGACTTCTTTATCTCTGTGTGCAGGTCCCCCTCTTCTCCATCTCCATCCCTGCACCTCCCAGGGACCACAGGGAGTCTAAGACTGACCTTCCCTGGTTACCTAGCAATACAGGTACCAAGGACAGAAGAGCTGTGCTTGGTACCTGTATAGGTGAAGATGGAGTGAAGCAGAGAGTGTCTTAAGTTCAATGCAAGGTCCCTGAGGATGGTGTGAAAATGCAGATTCTGATGGGGGTAGGAGGAGAGGGTGCATGTGTCTTAAGCTACCCGGAGAGGATAGTGCTTCAAGTCCATGAACCACGCTTTGTTTGGCAAGGCTGCAAATGGGCCTGCTTGTCGCAGCTGGTGCATATGGGAAGGAGGCCCAGAGGAGGTAGCTTGGGTCCTGCAGTGGGTTCCTCCTCTCCCACCCGTGTCCTCATGGCTGCTACTCCCCATGAATGGGTGGGCTCTAGTGTCACCACCACAGGGTCACCAACCACCATCATAGGTGGGTACGGTGTCATTCTTTCCTGACATCTTCTGCTTTGCAGTAGAAAACAAAGTAAGGGAGGTTTTAAAAGTCCCAGCGCCTTGGCTGGATAGTTTGTGGAAGAGGAGGAGGAATAAGAGAACAGAGCAAGAGAAGCTCACCAATTAATTGGTAAACGCTTGCAGGTTTCTCTGGCCCAACCCAGGCTGGAGAGGAGATTGGCTTTGCTGTCGATAAACAAGTCCCTGGTGCAGCATCAAAGCTGTTCTCCTTTATCAATCGTGGCCCCCCCCTTCCCGCATGTTCCTGTAACTTACCAAGCATTTATGACATTGATTTTACAATCGGGCTGTTAACCCTCCCGCCCCTTCAGGCCTGCCAACCTTTTTGGCCCAAGCTGTCAATCAGATGTCATCCAGCCCATCAGAAGCATCCCTAAGAAGAGCGACCCTGTAGTCTCACCTGTATCCCGGCTCAACCTTGTGAGGAAGTCCCATTGCGTTTGCTGTTTGGTTGGGTTTAGGTGGAGTCGTCTCTGTTTTAAATGAGTATGTCCTTTCTAAGGCGCATGGAACTTTGTGGTTGCAAAATCTGAGGTTATAAACGGAGAGATGGGGTATGTGTTTGCATGTGTGTATTAGACACATCATAGCTTTAGTCTTCCAAAAAGTTATTTCTCCCTGAGACTTGTGGTAAACCTGCCGTCCCCATCTTTTCCCGAGGGGGAGCTGTTGACTCATTGCGCAGTCAATAATCAAGAAATGAAAAAAAGATTGAGAAGATAGGGGCTGTCGGGGAGGGAAGTAAGATCAAACCTGGCCAAAACCTTCACCAGCCGGCTATGAATGAGATGGTGGGTGGAGAAGCGGCCACATGTTCTCCAGGAGGAGCTGCAGGGGAATGGTGGCTGGGGACCTACGGGCGAAGGATCAAGGCTCTGCGAGGTGCTGAGCTGCCTGTAGGAGCAGGGCCAGACGGAATAATCACTCCTGCGATGATATTACCACAGGAGCAGAGTGGCGGCGATCTGATGCCTCCCTCCCCAGGGACATGAGGTCTCAGAGGGCACATTCAGCTCAGTGGCACTTTGGAGTCGGAAATGGAAAAGCCCCAGGGCTGAATGACAGCTGGTTGGGTAGCGACTAATAACTAAGAGGCAGGTGTGGAGCTGGGGCTTGCCGAGCCCAGCTGCCGTCTCGGCTTGCCACTCAGATCCTTGATAGCAAAAACCACCAAGCACGTGGGGGAACGCACTCCCTCCAGCCAGGGCCAGATAGAAGCTGCTGGAGGGGGTGTTGGCAGATCCAGAGTCTGGTCCATTCCTGCTGGAAATACCAAGCGCACGTTTTGCACCTATGTAGTTTTAGTCTGAAGTCAGCTGAGTCACAGGCCAGGGAGCTTGACTGGTATGGGTGGAGGAGACAGGAATCTGGGGACCCATCTTTTCTGTTTCACGGTGGTCAGATTAGCACTGAGCCAGTTTTTAGATTCAAGCCCCTCAGTTTTACTGCTTATAAAATGGGACTCATGCCTCCCAGACCTGGAGAGGACTTTGTGGAATGCGTCTAGTCCTGCACGCCCTGCCCTGTGAACCTCAGGTTCCTCACTCACCTTCTTTGAACTTCTGAAACTAGAACCATGGTCAGTAAAAGCCACGGCAACTTTTCTAAATCCATGAGCGTATCCCACGCTACCATCCTTTTTCCGGGGACATTGAACCTCCCTCTTCTCAGCCCTCCCCTGTATTCCCCTGAGCCACAGACAGTGCGGGGAGTCGGTGCTGACTTCGTGTGAGCTGTCCAGAAGTGGTAGGGCTGTGGCTGTGACCTCGTGGTGGGGGGCTGGAGAGATGACGGGTCTGTTCTCCACTGTGGCCTGTCGAAGCTGTGCTGGCAAAGAATGGATATTCCTGCTAGTCTTCAGGAGCAGAGCGGTGACAATTCGAAGTCAAAGAGGCCTGCTCCCGGCCTTCTTTCCCCATGTCCCTTGCTCAGGCTGTTGACCCGGCCGTGCCACCCGTGTGCTGGACTGTGCGGGGCAGTGTCCCCAGGCCCGCCCTCTGTCCCGTGTCTCTGTTTTGTGGGTGTTGTGGACAGAAGCCTCTTAGAGCGCTCCGTGCGGTGGGACCTCAGCCTCGGCCCTCCTAACCTCTTTCCTTTCTCTCTCTCTTTCCCCTCTCTCCCTCCTCCCCCCTTGCCTCCGCCCTTCAGGTCCGATCCTCCGTACTGGGTGCAATGAAAGCTCCACGCAGGCCTTACCATGGAAGGCTGTGACTCGCCCGTCGTCTCGGGGAAGGACAATGGGTGCGGTATCCCTCAGCACCAGCAATGGACTGAACTCAACAGCACCCACCTCCCTGACAAACCCAGTAGCATGGAGCAGTCCACAGGCGAGAGCCACGGGCCCTTGGACAGCCTGAGGGCCCCTTTCAATGAGCGCCTTGCGGAGAGCACCGCGTCGGCCGGGCCCCCCGCCGAGCCCGCCAGCAAGGAAGTCACCTGCAACGAATGTTCGGCTTCCTTTGGCAGCCTCCAGACCTACATGGAGCACCACTGCCCCAGCACGCGCCCCCCGCCGCCCCTGAGAGAGGAGAGCGCCAGCGACACCGGTGAGGAGGGGGACGAGGAGAGTGACGTGGAGAACCTGGCCGGGGAGATCGTCTACCAGCCGGACGGCTCCGCGTACATTGTGGAGAGCCTGAGCCAGCTGACCCAGGGCGGGGGCGCCTGTGGGAGTGGCAGCGGCAGTGGGCCTCTCCCCTCGCTTTTCCTGAACTCTCTCCCTGGCGCGGGGGGCAAGCAAGGGGACCCCTCGTGTGCTGCACCCGTGTACCCGCAGATCATCAACACTTTCCACATAGCCTCATCCTTCGGGAAATGGTTTGAGGGCCCAGACCAGGCTTTCCCGAATACCTCAGCCCTGGCGGGGCTCAGCCCCGTCCTGCACAGCTTCCGCGTGTTCGACGTGCGACACAAAAGCAACAAGGATTACCTGAACAGCGACGGCTCTGCCAAAAGCTCCTGCGTATCCAAAGATGTTCCTAACAATGTGGACCTGTCCAAATTCGATGGCTTTGTGCTCTACGGCAAGAGGAAGCCCATCCTGATGTGTTTCTTGTGCAAACTCTCCTTCGGGTACGTCCGTTCGTTTGTGACCCACGCGGTGCATGACCATCGAATGACCCTGAGCGAAGACGAGCGGAAAATTCTTAGCAATAAGAACATCTCCGCTATCATCCAAGGGATCGGCAAAGACAAGGAACCCCTTGTAAGTTTTCTGGAACCAAAAAACAAGAACTTTCAACACCCTTTAGTTTCCACAGCTAACCTCATAGGCCCCGGACACAGTTTTTATGGTAAATTTAGTGGCATTCGAATGGAAGGGGAGGAAGCTCTCCCAGCCGGCTCTGCCGCTGGCCCCGAGCAGCCCCAGGCTGGGCTCTTGACCCCCAGCACCCTGTTGAACCTTGGCGGGCTCACCAGCTCGGTCCTGAAGACCCCCATTACCTCAGTCCCCCTGGGGCCTCTGGCTTCCAGTCCTACCAAATCCTCAGAGGGCAAGGACTCCGGGGCGGCGGAAGGAGAGAAGCAGGAAGTGGGCGACGGGGATTGCTTCTCGGAGAAAGTAGAGCCAGCCGAAGAGGAGGCGGAGGAGGAAGAGGAGGAGGAAGAGGCGGAGGAGGAGGAGGAAGAAGAGGAGGAGGAAGAAGAGGAAGAGGAAGACGAGGGTTGCAAAGGACTCTTTCCAAGCGAGTTGGATGAGGAACTGGAGGACAGGCCTCACGAGGAGCCTGGGGCCGCAGCAGGTAGTAGCAGCAAAAAGGACCTTGCTCTCTCAAACCAAAGCATTTCTAACTCCCCCTTAATGCCTAACGTGCTCCAGACGCTGTCGAGGGGCACAGCTTCTACTAGTTCTAATTCTGCTTCTTCCTTTGTTGTCTTTGATGGTGCGAACAGGAGGAATCGTTTAAGCTTTAACAGTGAGGGCGTCAGGGCCAATGTGGCAGAGGGCGGCAGGAGGCTGGACTTCGCTGACGAAAGTGCCAATAAAGACAATGCCACAGCGCCAGAACCAAATGAAAGCACAGAGGGCGACGACGGGGGCGTCGTTCCCCATCACCAGCACGCTGGCTCCCTCTGCGAGCTTGGGGTTGGGGAGTGCCCCTCGGGGAGTGGCGTGGAGTGCCCCAAATGCGACACGGTCCTGGGCTCCTCCCGCTCGCTGGGCGGTCACATGACCATGATGCATTCTCGCAACTCGTGTAAGACACTCAAGTGCCCCAAGTGCAACTGGCACTATAAGTACCAGCAGACCCTGGAGGCACACATGAAGGAGAAGCACCCGGAGCCGGGGGGCTCCTGTGTCTACTGCAAAAGCGGGCAGCCCCACCCCCGGCTGGCACGAGGCGAGAGCTACACGTGTGGTTACAAGCCTTTCCGCTGCGAGGTGTGTAACTACTCCACAACTACCAAAGGCAACCTCAGTATTCATATGCAGTCCGACAAGCATCTCAACAACATGCAGAACCTGCAGAACGGAGGCGGGGAGCAGGTCTTCAGCCACACTGCCGGGGCGGCGGCGGCCGCGGCGGCTGCGGCGGCGGCGGCAGCCAATATCAGTAGCTCCTGCGGGGCCCCCTCGCCCACCAAACCAAAAACCAAACCCACCTGGCGGTGCGAGGTGTGTGATTATGAAACCAACGTGGCCAGGAACCTCCGCATTCACATGACCAGTGAGAAGCACATGCATAACATGATGTTACTGCAGCAGAACATGACCCAGATCCAACACAACCGCCACCTCGGCCTTGGCAGCTTGCCCTCGCCCGCCGAGGCCGAGCTCTACCAATACTACCTGGCCCAGAACATGAACCTGCCCAACCTAAAGATGGACAGTGCTGCCTCGGACGCCCAGTTCATGATGAGCGGATTCCAGCTGGATCCCGCGGGGCCCATGGCCGCCATGACGCCTGCTCTAGGTGAGGATGACTACGTGTTTGTCTGTTTTCATGACAGGAATTTAACCAGGGAGAATGGTGAGTAGGGTGAGATAGTGCTGTGGATTCGGTTGACTCTGGTCTTCTTGAGTGGTTTTTGTGTAAACTGGAGTGTCTTACAATCAAGTATTTATTCTCAAGAATCCCTTGAACTCTGTGTGTGCATATGGAAAAGTTTATACATTCAAGAGAGAGATGATTGTACTCTGGCTACATGGGGCTGGGATTAAAATGTGAGTGTTTCCTCTAGTTTTCTGTTCCCATTCTGTCTTTCTCTGTCTCTTTTTTCAATTTGAAAAATCACTATAATCACCCAAAACTTTGGGGTTTCATCGGATATTTACTGAAACTTACAGGAAACTATAGCTGAGGCAATCATCTCAATAAGAGGACTAGGGACAGTTATCTCTATGATTTAAATAGAGACTATCATCTCAATAATAGGAATTTGGAACCATAGTGTATGTTATTCAGATAGCCAAAGGCTGATTCTGTGCAGAGCTGGGAGCCACCCAGATAGACTTCACAAAGTTCTCTGTATATTTATGAGGACCTTGATGAAAGAGATGTGATTTTTTTTTTTTCTTATTTTCGGTGAGTGCTTGGTGATTAGAATAGTTGGGAATTAATTGGGAATTGAATGGCCCCAGTGGCACTGTTGTGAGAGATGAATAAGAAGTAAGTCGTAAACATTGTCCATCAAGGAAAGTTAACTTTTAATAGCAGTTAGATCCTGGTTAGCAGAGCCTTTGTTGCCGGAAAGAATGACCTCTGCTTTAGAGAAACTGATTTGGCTCTGTCCATGCTCCCAGTCTTACCAATGAGCTTACCATATCTAGAATAGGACGGATGTGGGTGCTGAAAACTTTTGAGTTTTTACGTAGAACGAACCACAGCCACTTTGAGGATAGCTGCTGCCGCCAAAACAATCTACAGATGGGTTTCATGAGAACCCTTTGATAGCTGGGCCACTCATGCCTCCACCCTGTATGCCTCAAACAGGATCCTGCCTGCGCCACATCCCGTGACCCTGCTAATGGACTTCGTGGGACCAGTGACAACGGCCTGAATTAAGCAATATGCCATTATTGACATGGGAATAGGTTGTTCTTGGCAACAGAGTGTCAGTGAGGACTTTTTTCCGGGATGGCTTAGATGACTGCAGAGCCAAGCCTCACCAGTTGGCAGGTGTTTATTTGTGTAGTGTTTTAGTGCTAATTGTTGCCGATGAGTTATATTTCAAAGCGTTCCATTGGTTTTTCTTGCTATGTATTCAACTTTTAATCCTTAGTACTTTAATCTTTTCCATTTTGAAATATTTCCCCATTGATCCTTTATTACCAAATGATTTGAAGGTATTTGACCAACTGGCTAATCGTGGATGCACAAGCACCGGTCGCCTTATTTGTCCCCGGGGTGAACCATGCACGCCAGGGGATGGGCGTGAGTACTCTATGGTTTTTTTTTAAACCAGTAGAAATTGGAAGGAGTCATAGAATCTTGGGAGGCAGATCTTGGAGCGAATCAAACATAATGGAAGTGAAATGAAGACAGAACATGGGTAGGTTCATGTTGGGTCAAAGCGAGGTGTTTTTTTTTTGAGACAGAGTTTCTCTCTGTCACCCAGGCTGGAGTGCAGTGGCGTCATCTCGGCTCACTGCAACCTCCACCTCCTGGGTTCAAGCGATTCTCCTGCTATAGCCTCCCAAGTAGCTGGGATTACAGGCCCCCACCACCATGCCTGGCTAATTTTGTATTTTTAGTAGCGATGGGGCTTCACCATGTTGGCCAGGCTGGTCTCGAACTCTTGACCTCAGGTGATCCGCCCACCTTGGCCTCCCAAAGTGCTGGGATTACAGATGTGAGTCACTGTGCCCGGCCTAAAGTGAGGCTTTTTAATTATCTTGAGAACAGGTAACTAAGGCTCGCATTGAGAAGTAGAGAAATATTTCACTTTCACACCAAGTGTCTGTGAATCTTTGGGGCATCATGCACTGTCCCGGGCATTGTGGCAGATTCAGAAGGAGCAGAAGAATGAAGCCGTATGTTCTAGACACACATGGAAGAGCCACACCTTATTTCTTGGAGAGACTAGGACTCTTCCTTCCAGGGGATTTATCCAACTCAGTCACAAAGGGCCCTTGAATTTCCAGTGTCACTACTTGTTGGCCAAGGGGAGTCCCTGGAAACCTGTGCCTTCCTTGGGCCATGAGAACTGCTAAGAAGGTGTGAGAGCCACAAATCCTTTATGCCGGAAGCTCAAGTGGGTGTGGGGGCCATAGGAAGTGTCCAAAGGACTTGGAATTTGAGTTGTATGACCTCAGTAGGAGAAACCAACTTATGCAAATAAAAACAGCCATCACTTTCAGTTCTAGCTGTGGCTCTACTGATTTTTGTCTTTTTTTTTTTCCCCCCATAGTCCATTTATAAGATGGCTGTAGGTGTTATTAGACGTGACTGAGTTCTGAAGGGGGAAAAAAGTTTTTGTGAGATGCACTCCTCCTTACAAGGTGATTGTTCTCATACTTCCCTTGGCAGAGCCCTCTTTAGTATCATCAAACAGACACTGATTCTGGGGATGCTTCTTTTCAGAGGCCTTTGAGGAAAGGGTTGGGGCTCCTTTGCCTAGTACAGTTGGATCTGCTGCTCTTTGTAGACAGCACATTAGATTTGAGGCCTTGTGAACATCCTCTCAAACCTTCCTTTCGACTCTGAAGTTTAGCGTAGCACCAAGAAAGGGGTTGCTTGTGAGGGTGGCTGTGTGTTTCCCAAGTAGCCAGCCAGCCCCTGGACACCTGCACAAGGTTTAACAGCTCCCTTCATCTTCCTTTGATTCCAGAGTGTGCCTTTTAATCCATGTGCCTTCCTGATGATGTGCTGATGGGCGGGCTCACGTGCCAAGGTGTCAGTTCCAGTGTTAGAGTTAGGTGTATACCCGGAGATGGGGACCCGCTCCAACACCAAGTATCCAGTGTGGCTCAAGACTAAAGGCCTGCCAAATTCTTTTTTTCATTTCTTTTTTTGAGATGGAGTTTCACTCTTGTCGCCCCAGCTGGAGTGCAATAGCGTGATCTTGGCTCACTGTAGCCCCTGCCTCCCAGGTTCAAGCAATTCTAATGCCTCAGCCTTCCGAGTAGCTGGGATTATAGGCGTGCGCCACCACGCCCAGCTGATTTTTGTATTTTCAGTAGAGACGGGGGTTTCACCACATTGGCTAGGCTGGTCTTGAACTCCTGACTTCAGGTGATCTGCCCACCTTGGCCTCCCAAAGTGCTGGGATTACAGGTGTGAGCCACTAAGCCCAGCTCCAGTTTCTTATTTATAGGGGCCCTGCTCCTAATTGTTTGTGAATTGGGTAAGATAACTCCACTTTGCAGCAGCTGAATTAGCGGATTTGCAGGATTCTAAGCCCTGGGCTTGTTTCTCTGAGGCATAGTTCTCGAAGGGAGTTTTCACTTGCCTGTCATCCTCACTTGTTTCAGCACTCTGCTGCTTCTATCCTTTGCATTTCATTTTAAGAGCCTAGAATGCTGGCTAGGCATGGTGGCTTATGCCTATAATCCAGCACTGTGGGAGTCCAAGGATCACTTGAACCTGGGAATTTGAGACCAGTCTGGGCAACATCTCAACAACAAAAAAAATTATTTTTAAGATCAGCCAGGTGTGGTGGGGTGCACCTGTAGTCCCAGCGACCTGGGAGGCTGAGGTGGGTGGATCAGTTGAGCCTTGGTGGTCTAGACTGCAGTGAACCATTCCAGCCTGGGCAACAGAGTGAGATCTTGTCTCTTAAAAAAAAAAAAAAAAAAAAAAAAAAGAGCTTAAAGTGGAAACTGGGACTTAGTTCCTCTGCTTATTCCAAGGACTTCTCATTTTCACTCAGGCATCAGCAAGTGACAGCTGAATTTCTCTTTAGAGCAATATTGATGTGCCGAGGTTAAATCTAAAAAGTGGAGACGATTTGATACTTCAGGTGGTTGGCATCAGAAACAAATATATGTTTGCTCCTTGTCTTACCCTCCGGGCAGTTTCTGCTTTGACTGAACACCGAATATGTTTCGTGGATGTTGCCTGGCCTTCGTCCCCGTTAAGGGATGGAGCTTTTAGGCTTTTTTTCTTTTTTTTCTTTCTGTTTTTCTTTCTTGTCCTAAAAAGAATGTCATAGTTATGGTTCCTCTCACCAGGGGAGATGGGAAGACAGACAACAAGCTGAAAGCTTCCTAAGCCTTCTGGAATGCATGTGCAAAAGATTTCTGTGGCTCACTAGACTGTCCGTGAGCTTCAAACGCAGCTGCTGGTCTGCTTAGCAGAACCTGTACTGATCTTGTCACTCGAGGTGACTTGTGTAGCGTCAATAAGAAAATCATAAAAAAAAGAAAAAATCTTTTCTCTGATGAGCCACTGACTTGGATTCTAATCAGTTATAAAAAATAAAATAACCTTGGCCCAACCACACATAAAAGGTCAAATTTAAATATCAGTTGGGGAGGTGGGGCAGACCCAATAGCTCAAGTGCATATGTGTTTAGGAAAGAGAAACTAGACACCAGTGCCCAGCTTTCTGCTTGACCGTATACTTCTAGGAACTGGAGGGAAGGCTGCTCTCTTCAAGCCTTTCTCCTGGTAGAAAGAAGCCCTTGCAGTATTAATTTACCGTAGCAAATGTGAGCTTGTCCCCAGTTTATGCAGGGCACTGATGGACTGAAAAAGACTAGGGTGGAAGAGGGAGGAAGAGATCTTCTCCCGGCCCTTTTGTGGAGATGTGGAGCTGACCCTCCTGTCTCACTGCCTGTCTTGGTGCACTTCCTGAACATGCGACAGTCCCATTCTTTTTTCACTCTTGTCTAGCACAGCAAACATTTGGGTGTCTGTGCCCTCTGTAGAGGGCTGGGCACTCAGAGGTCCAGCGAGGATAAGACTGAACCCCTGTCCTGGGGAGGTGCCACCTTGATGGGGATCCCAGCTATGGTGCATTTCTGTATGTAGGTGACTGAGTGGCAAAGGGAAGGTGATAGGTCCTAGGGTAGCTCCGCATGTCACACAGGGCGGAGGCTCAGGAAAGAGAATAGGTGGCCCTACTGGGAAGACATGGGAGGGTTGGCAGCATTGACTGATGGGAGGGATACTGACCAGAGGGGAGTGGTGAGGAGTAGAGCGATTACTCCCCAAGTCTTTTTATGTTTTGTTTTGTTTTGTTTTTGAGACAGGGTCCTGCTCTGTCACCAGGGCTGGAGCTGAGTGGCACGATCTCAGCTCACTGCAGCCTCTACCTCCAGGGCTCAAGTGATTCTCCCTTCTCAGTCCCTGAGTAGCTGGAACTACAGGCATGCACTACCATGCCTGGCTAGTTTCTGTTGTATATTTTGTACACCTTGTTGCCCAGACTGGTCTCGAACTCCTAGGATCAAGTGATCTGCCTGCCTTGGCCTCCTGAAGTGCTTGGATTAGGTGCGTGAGACGCTGCGTCCAGCCCCACTCCCCAGATCTTTGCTTTAGGGAGGCACTCTCCAACCCAGGTGTCACTCACCGCCACATAGCTTCCTAAATTTAAATAACATTAAAAATTCAGTTCCTTAGTTGCACTACCCATATTTCAGGTATTTGTTAGTCACATGTAGCCAGTGACTGCTGCACCAGACGATGCAGCCATAGATTGTTCTCAAGGTGGCAGAAAGTCATGTTGGTCACTGCCACCTCAGATACATTCTGGGCCCAATTCTGGTTCCCCATGAAGGCTTGGTATATTAAGATTGCAGCTGTAACGCATTTCTGATTTTGGAAGGTCTGTGGTGTGAGATTCTTTCATATCCAGTGAATGATACATATTTCTATCTTTTCTTGGATCTTAGAGAGGGGATGAATTGAAATATTAAAGAGGTGGCTGGGCACGGTAGCTCACGCCTGTCATTCCAGTACTTTGGGAGGCCGAGGCAGGTGGATCAACTGAGATCAGAGTTCAAGACCAGCCTGGCCAACATGGTGAAACCCCGTCTCTACTAAAAAAGACAAAAATTAGCTGGTTTTGGTGGTGGATGCCTGTAATCCCAGCTACTCAGGAGGCTGAGGCAGGAGAATCGCTTGAACCTGGGAGGCGGAGGTTGCTGTGAGCCGAGATCGTGCCACTGCACTCCAGCCTGGGCAACACAGAGCAAGACTCCATCTTGGAGGAAAAAAAAGAAAAGGAAATATTAAAGAGGCAATGGCTCCTAGCTTTTCTAGGTGTTCTTTTCCTAAAGAAAGAAAATACGAAACCTGCCAGAAATCTCAGAATGTCCACAGGAAAGATCGAAACACATCAGGTTGACTACGTTTGTGTGCTTGTTTTCCAGCCAGTAACCCTTTGCGACCCTTGAAATGTGATCTTTTCCTTTTGGACCCCAGTTGAGGGTGGCGGAGGGCTAGGGGGTGCCTCAGCTGTGGCCGTGACCACAAGCCTGGTCTCTGACTCTCTCCTTCTCTCCTTCCCCGCAGTGGGCGGTGAGATCCCCCTAGACATGCGGCTCGGGGGCGGGCAGCTGGTGTCAGAGGAGCTGATGAACCTGGGCGAGAGCTTCATCCAGACCAACGACCCGTCGCTGAAGCTCTTCCAGTGTGCCGTCTGCAACAAGTTCACGACGGACAACCTGGACATGCTGGGCCTGCACATGAACGTGGAGCGCAGCCTGTCGGAGGACGAGTGGAAGGCGGTAATGGGGGACTCGTACCAGTGCAAGCTCTGCCGCTACAACACCCAGCTCAAGGCCAACTTCCAGCTGCACTGCAAGACAGACAAGCACGTGCAGAAGTACCAGCTGGTGGCCCACATCAAGGAGGGCGGCAAGGCCAACGAGTGGAGGCTCAAGTGTGTGGCCATCGGCAACCCCGTGCACCTCAAGTGCAATGCCTGTGACTACTACACCAACAGCCTGGAGAAGCTGCGGCTGCACACGGTTAACTCCAGGCACGAGGCCAGCCTGAAGTTGTACAAGGTAAGGCCCAGCTCCTTATGGCTCAGACACCCTTTCTGAAAGGAGAGGGTTGCGCACTGGGGAGTTAGGGAGCACTGGGGAGGAGTCGGACCGTCTCTGGCATGGCCTGGGTGGCTGTTGGTTGGGAACCTGGAGTGGAGAGGAGAGTCGGCAGTGTCCACTTTGTCACCAGATGGAAACGTGACAGGTTCAGTGAGTAGCTTGAGTAGCTGAAGGTTCTCTTTTTGGATGCCCAATTTGGGGGCAGGTTTTGTTGACAGCGCCTCTAGGGTTGGTTCTTTTCTTTCTTACATGGGCTCTTTTGCATCCTCTGCTCCTGTGGTTTCCCTCTCTCCTTTAGGGTCTCTGTTCTCCTTTTCCATCTCTTTATTCCTTTTTTTTTTTTTTTTCCTATTTCTCCTTTCCTGGATGCTCCTGGGGTGTTTTGTTCTTCCCTTCCTGCTTTCATCCATCCATCATCCCACCAACAAATACACACTGGGTACCTTCTCAATGCCAGGTACTGTTCCGGGCATGTGTCCACGTCAGTGCATGAAACTGACCAAAAAAAAAAAAAAGCCCTGCCCTCATAGAGCTTCCATTCTTTTAGCAGGAGATGGGTGAGAAATGATGAATAAATTATGTAGCAGGGTAGAAGGTGCTGAATGCTGTGGGGAAAATGGGGCCCATAAGGGGCCTTTGTTGTCCCCCCCCCCCCGCTTTTGTGCTTCCTGGGTTCTGTGTCCTCTTTCTCTTCCTTATACTTTTTCTTCCTCTTCCTGGGCTTCTCCCATCCTCCCCCTATCCTCCCCCTTTCCCTTTGTCTCTTCTCCTCTTCCCTCTTTCCTTTATTCTTTCTGTCCCCCCACCCCACTCTTTCCCCCCAGCCCTTCCCTCTACTCCATAGATGGTAACCGAGGAGGAGCTGCTCCGGATACTGTAAATAGTCCTTTCACTTGCACGGCAGAATTGCTCCAGACGTCTCTATTGATTTTCACTGGACTTAAAGCCTCACCTTTTTCTCTAATCATCCCATAATGGCTTTAGTATGAACAATCAGGTACAAATCGCCATAAATCTCCCCGGCCCCATCCCACACACCTTCCACTCCCTCACTCTCTCTTTTCATTTTGCTCACTCCCATGATCAGCTTCTCGTACCTTTCACACCGTTTCTCACGTCTTTGGGCTCACGAGTGTTTGGTTTCTGCTGGCTCTGAGCTAGTTGAGTCCCTGCTCTACTCAGCATGATTTTAAATGGAGATTCCACATAAGGAAGGCTTCTAGTCTTTTCTCCATGTCAGCCTCTGCTGGGATTGATAATTGTACTTCATTTGACAGTTGCTCCTTCTCAGGGTGTGGGGAGGCCTGCGTAACGCAGTGCCTAAGAAAGCACTTTAGGGAAAGGAGGAGAAAGCAGGAATGAGGTAGAGGTGATAGAATGTTCTGGAATTGACTGTGGACTCAGCTATGGTGCAGTGAGGAAGGTCTGGACACCAGGCAGCCAATCCCCTTATCTCAAATGAGCAAGAACCTTGCTGGACTGGCTTAGTTTTGTGCCACCATTAAAAGAAAAAAGCTCTTTGCAGTCAGTTTAAATTGGAGGTCTGAACTGGCCACAGGATGGTGCCGACGTGGTCAAGAAAACCTGATGGAAAAACCAGTGGAAAAAAGAATTTCCAAAGGACCCAACTGAGTAAAATTTGTACAAAGGACTTGGCATGGCCATTGAAGGTTGCATGCAACTTTGATGAAGGTCGTTTAGAGGTGGCACGAAGCTGGCCTCTTGCATCCAAGGAAAAAATTGCCCTTTAGATTCTAAAATGCACACGGTGGTGATTAACTCTCACGCTGCATCCTCTGTGTGGCTGAAGTCTTGAATAAGAGTCTATCAGGCACTTGACTTTGCTTCTAACGAGCCTGGAAGTTGGAGGATTTGCTGAGAACATCCTGTTTTGGTCCCCAAACCATGTCCACGATCACACCCAGAGAGTCAGGGTGAGGTGTGGACGGAAGAGATGCGGTTTATTTGTGTGTTTCTGCACTGCTAGCCTGTCATCCTGGGACTTTTTTTCTCATTTCTTTTTTTAAGGTAGAGGAAACTGTTGCTCAAATAGATGGCGTGGGTAGAAGGGTCCTGAGTGTTGGGATGCAGGGTAGAACGTGGACCCAGCACCCGAAGGAGAGATCCCGAAATGGTGTATGTGGCCGGCATGTCCCCGGGGTGACCAGCCCCTGAGGTTCAGGGCAGAATTGCCTCCGTCAGGAGCCAAAGGTCGTTAGTCTAGTCTCATTAGTCCTTGGGTAATGAATGGCCCTGTGCGTGCCCGGGCTCCGCCACAGGGCGGGGAGCTCTCCCGCTCACTCCGGAATGACACCACTGGGATTATCATTCCAGTGCTCGCCCTGAGCCCTTTGGTCCCTCAGTACGACTAAGATCAAACTTCTCTTGCCGCTAAGGGGGGCTCCCTCTCATAAGGTTTCATCATTCCATGAATTTAGGGTAGGGATTGGAGGTGGTTTGAGAGTCAGTTTTTCTCTAGGCCCTGGTGTGGCCTGTAGTAAATGGAGATTGATTGCATGTTATTTTTCCTCTTGCTAATGTAATCCATTAGCCCGGCACATGAATAATCAGTTTAGAGCACAGTTAACTGGATGTAATCGAGTTCTTTACTGTCTGCTAGAGAAACCGCTCCAGATGCGGCTGACCCGGGGAGCTGACCGGGCTTCTCACACACAACCCTCCTTACTCACCCCTTCCCCACCCCACCCTGTCCCGGTTCCCTGGCACATTATTCATGATCAGCCAGGGCGGCTCTCCAAAGCTGCCCTCCGCGGCACCTAGTGAAGTGGCGGTGATGTATGTGGCTTCCCTGTGGCCCTCCCAGCCCTCTCTTTCAGCCTAGGCTTTTATTCTCCTCCTGTTCCTTTTTCATGTTGAAGGAGACAGAGCTGCGTTCTCAGGAGATTCAAGCAGTGGCGTGGCTTTTGGTTTGTCGTCTGACCTCACCCTGGGCGGGAGTCACTGTCCTTGCTGTCATACATGCTAGTGCATAGGTTGCTATGTTAAGAGGGAACTTTCTGAAAGTGTGAGATAATTTTTAATCCAGAAATGTGAGAGGGTTGTGCTAATTTACAAAATTTGATGGTATTGTCTTTGTTGCCTGGAATGGTATAGTTTTGATTTTTGTGTAATACTAATTTATAAATCAGGAGTAGGTTCAACCTGTTTTTCTTCTGCACCTCCTGGAAGTAGAGTGGAGTAGGGGAAGGCTGCAGGGCCTGAGGCATCTGAGGGAAGCCCCCTTACCTTGTCTCTGGGCCCCAAGTTACTTCTGCAAAGTGCTCCTGATTGAAATCCTTGGGAACTTTTGGGCTGAAGCAGTGGCCGGCTCTGGCCCAGCCCCTAGTGCTCACATGTCCATGTCCTGACACTTACCATCTTGGGATCCCTGTGATTGGCTGACATAGCAAGAAGCCCAGAGACTCCAGTGAAGCTTGGAGACTGGGCTCTTTCTGTCCTTAGTGACCCATTTGAGCCAGAATGGAAAAGGCACTTGTCTCTCACTGGGGCTGAGCTCCAGCTTCCTTAATTCCTCATCCTTCTGCTTTCACATGTAAATGTATCACTCCTTTCTCAGAGGACTACACCCTGGCCCCACTCTCAATGTTCTCCACCTATAGAGATAGATGTGGGTGCCCTCGCTCCTCAGAACTAGGAGAGCAGCTGTCACTGACACATTCTTGCCCTCTGCCCTTTCCCACGGCTAGTGTAGAGCCTGCATCTGAGCCATGTGGGTTCAGAGCTGGCACGAGCTCTTCCACGTTTATCTTGCATTCCCAGCCTAGTGACGTCCATGGTGAGCTCTCTGAAATGTGTGCTGCTTTCTGCCTGGAGGAGGAGGGGCCACAGAAAGGGCAGTTGGAAATCAGTGCACACTCCCGCCATCTCCCAGAATCTGTTTTTCACTTTGATGTTTTTCTTCACCTGAGAGTCCCTGGAATGGAAATCTGTCAACTTTAGCAGATAGATTAAGGCCCCACCAGAATCTGTTACTCAAAACAGTTTCCAGCTGGGGTTTCTTTGACTGGGCCAAGACTGAAGGTTACCTATTCATCTTAAATACTGTACAAAGAGGGTTGTCTACCACGGTGTTGGGTCTGGGCCACATGTGAGCTGCCGTGGGTCAACGGGGCACACAGGAGAGGAGAAGCCGGTGTCCAAGCCAACTCTGCTTGGCCTGAAGTAGGAGGCAGAATGTGTTATTGATTCATGCACATGGCCAGATTCTCCACATAGAGGACGTCTGCTCATGCCATTCTAGGAGGATTGTGCAGTATGGGAGGATGTAAGAAAACCTCCATCAGACTTTGCATTGCTTTAGAACCCGTCTTCTCAGTTCTTTCCCTGATGCATAAGGAACTCATTGGGACTCACATTCCCAGCAGGGCCATAAAATCATCGTATGGTAGACGGGCATATCAGACAATGTAGGCGAAATCAGACAGCGATCTGGTTTGAAATCTGCATTCCTGGTGCTCCTCTGTGGGGGTCTTAGAAAGACAGCTGCACACTTTACGTCTGTAGGTGGTGCCTGGAGGCGTTTGCCTTCCACTGAGAGCAAAAAGCATACATCCTTTGGGGAGTGTCCCCTTCCTCCCTCCTGTGCTGCTTTCCCAGCTTGGCTGTGTGTTTGAAGCTCTGGGGAAAGCGTCATATGGTTCGCATCAGGATTCTGGAGCCAGTTTGCTCAAACCTTGTTTTCTCGTTATTTGACTATTTTGTTTTGTTTTGTTTTAAGTACATACTTCCACCACCTTTCCTCCCTGCCTTGGTACCTTCAACCAAAAAATGAAAGGAAAGAAATGTTTTTCTGCAGGTGATTTAGAAGGTGTGAAAGGCCAGATGTTTTGGTGAATTTTAGCAGATTTCACCCTCATGCTCTCCTTCTCCTGGAGCCACTGGAGGCCTGAGGTTCATTTCCATGGCTTGATGGTCGGTGCTGGTGGGACATGGGTCTCTGCAGCTGGGCTGGGAGGCTGCACATGGACCTGATGGGTCCTCACTGAGAGCCTGGGCTGACTCTGACAGCTCTTGTGGCCACCAGTTAACTTCAGGGGCACTCCAGGAAGATGGAAAGACCAAATATTTTGGGGGGCAGGGCTTGTGCTAGGACCAAGTTCATCCATCACTGCTGTGGGAACGTATGGCTCATGGTTCACCAGTGGTGTGCGGCATGAAAGCTGGGTACCTTGCTGGGAGGTCCCTTGTTCTTTCCTCCTTCCAGAAGCTTCCCACCTGTCTTGATCCACATTCCTCCAATAAGTTATATTTCATACACTCAGCTGATGGCTTTAGGCACAAGTTTTGTGTGGGTCAGTCTGGTTATAGCATTTTACACACCCTCATGTCAAGAAGGTCAGGTCAGTGTTCTCTTTTGACTCCACGCTTTAGACACCACATAATGGAACTGAAATCTTATTAGATGTGCCTGTTGGGGGAAAAAAAAAAGTTTAGTACTTGAAAACCACCTGTTGAAAAACCAGTTTTGCAACCATTAACCATAGCACTTTTATTCTCATTTTTTCTAAATGTTTTTAGTTTTTTTCTCTGTCTCTCTTTTCTGAGTCCTTTTTGTGGATAGTAAAGAACTGACTGACCCTTTTAGAATAGTATTGTATTCTTAATTATTTCTTACAAGGTTAGCATTCCATGTTTACCTCAAGTGTAAGCTGGTAATAAAATGTGGATTCCCTATTTCTTAGTTAAAGTAATATGAGTAGTGCATGTTCACTGTAAAAAAAATTGGAAAAATCCAGGAATAAAAAAGAAAGTAAGTATCTGGTAAATCCTACAATGTGATGGATTTTTATTTTTATTTTTATTTTTGCATGTAACATAGGAATTTTACAAAATTGAAATGACATCGTGTAATACCTGAGAACTTTTTTACATCTTTAAATATTTTCCAATGATTTTTAAAGTGGATGTCTTTTGTGTACTTTCTGACTTTACTGTCCAGAGGCAAACCCATGTAGTTGATATTTTGTGCTCTTTTCTGTGCTTCTATAGATGAAACCGTGTGTGTGTATGTATCTGTACACACACACATACTGTTCATTTTTAAAAATCTTTATAGACACATGCTATGCTTTCAATTTTGTTTTGTTTTGTTTTTTGAGACAGAGTCTCACTCTGGCGCTCACACAGGAGTGCAGTGGCCTGATCTTGGCTGGCTGCAACATCTGCTTCCCAGGCTCAAGCAATTCTCCCACCTCAGCTTCCCAAGTAGCTGGGACCACAGGTGCACACCACCACACCCAGCTGATTTTTTGTATTCTTCATAGAGACGGGATTTCGACATTTTGCCTAGGCTGGTCTTGAACCCCTGGGCTCAAGCACGATCCTCCCACCTTGGCCTCCCAAAGTGTCAGTTTGTTTTATTCAGGAAACTCTTTTAGGTCCGTACATATAGATACTTTTTATGCAAATCATTTTAGGTCAGTACATGTAGATGCAGTCGCTCTTTTTAATGGCTATATAGTATTTCCTTTATTATCCAGTCCCTTTTTGATATACTTTGAGCTTATGTGCAAGGTTTGGATACTGCAGATAATGAGCTAGGAACATGATTCTCTACACACACCATGAAGGGGGATTGTTGGGCCCCAGGACCTAATGCCAGTAGATGCAGCACTTCCCAGAGGCCTTTTAGAAAGCAGGTGGCCCTGTCATCCTCCCCTGTTAGGTGATGGCCAAACTCCCATGCAGTGACACACACGGTGGTGGTGGTTTTCCATTTTCATTGTCAGATTGACAACATTGTTCTAGTGTAAGTCCCTTTTCATTGTTCTAATGTGGGTAGATAGGAGGAACATTTTTTTTGTCATGCAGTTCTTCGTTTTTGTTTTTTTTTTTTTTTGAGACTGGATCTCACTCTTGTCACTCAGGCTAAAGTTCAGTGGCGTGATCTCAGCTTACTCCAACCTCCGCCTCCTGGGTTCAAGTGATTCTCCTGCCTCAACCTCCCGTGTAGTTGAGATTACAGGTGCCCGCTACCACACCTGCTAATTTTTGTATTTTTAGTAGAGATGGGGTTTTGCCATGTTGGCCAGGCTGGTCTCAAACTCCTAACCTTGAGTGATCCACCCACCTTGGCCTCCCAGAGTGCTGAGATTACAGGTGTGAGCCACCACGCCTGGCCCTATTTGTGACTTTTGAGGAATATATTTTGTGTATAGCTGTAAGACTCTGCTTTTGTATACAGTGTGATTTAGGACTCTTTATTTTCCTTCAAATTCAATGGCTAGCCGTACGACGATTGCTTAAATAACCAGCCTTTCCTAGCTGGTGTGCAAAGCTGTTTCTCATTCTCCATTCTCTTACGTCTTGCAGAGCCTCTTGTGAATGATCCACAGATTTAGGTAAATCAGAACGTATTTACGGAATTCTGTCATTGGACACACTGGGGAACAAGAAGAAGGGACGGAAAGGCCTGGCTTTCTTTCCTGGCATTTGGAATCTGTGGACCAAACGCCTTCCTCTCGCCTTTTCCTATTTCTCTTTGGCGTATTCCCCAAAAGAAAATTTCTTAGATTAGTTTGCCTTCATTAAACTCTCCAAGATGAGGGAGTTTCCAAAAGAAACGGAGTCTTCAAAGAGGAGCTGGGTTTTTAAGGCACCTTAATGGAGACTGTGGATCTCACCATTTATCTTTAGAAAGGGATCAGGAATAAATTCTGAAAGCCATGGAAGTTCCCTTTCCTGAAGTTCTTGTGTAAATAGTATATAGATTTCATGACTGTGTCTACGTATTTCCAATGTGAACTGTTTTCAGGTACTGGTTACAAGTCTTTTTTTGGATTCCAAAGGTATACCATGGCCCCTGACAGGCTGAGCAGCAAGGAGGTCTAATTTCAGAAAATCTGATAGCTACCACTTTGTGAAAATATTTACGAATCCCCTTGATTCTCTGCTTAGAAAGTTCTGGACCTTCTTATGAGAGAGAAATCTCAAACTTTCAGTCCCTTCACCCACCCCCCACCCATCCAGAGGAATAAGTCACACCGTGGAATTCTTTGCATGAATGACATCTGCCATCTTGGGGGTGGTCTGTAACCCTTAGGGGAATTTTGTGCTAATATTCCATTGCTTCTGCATTCCAGAATAACGCGTTATGTTACGGTTGTTTTAGGTAAACACACTCTGGCAGGAAAGTCAGTATGGCAGGTGCCACATAATGGGGCAAAGGTGTGAACTCAGTGTTGAATTCTTTCAGCTTGCTGAGGACTTGGACTAAAAGGGCAAATTTGAATACATCTAGTCCCAACAGGTGTTTCTGGGTTTTGTTTTGTTTTGTTTTGAAAGGGAAATGGTAAGGGAACAATTGGGCATTGTCAGGAACACTGTCAGGAAAAGGCAAGAGTTTTTAAATAATTATATGATCCACCTGAACCATGTTCTTTATTCTGTTTTACACATAAGTTGAAACTATAAATACTAGTAAGTGTAGGGTGGGAAAGGCTGTTACTATGCAAACCATTTTGGTAGTATTGAGTAAGTGTATATTTAATACTTAACAAAAATTGATTTTTAGCATGTAAAGCAGCCGGAATGTAGGATGAAAGTGAACATTTTCTAATGGCAGAAAATCTGTCACTCATAGAAATACTGGAGGTTGTAGAAACTAGCAACATTAGGGTGGTGACTTGGGATAGTGTTGGCAAATACTGCAAAGAAAAATGTGGAATTCTCGGTGATGTGAGTTTCATTTTTTTTCTTTGTATAAAAAGAAATTTAAATCACATTAAAAAAATAGAGACAGGGTCTCACTCTGTTGCCCAGGCTAGTCTCGAACTCCTGGACTCAAGTGGTCCTCCTACCTTGGCCTCCAAAGATAAATTTCAGATAAGCAACAATGGTGTTTTGTGTAAGTATATCTCGTAAATTATGCTTACACTTACCTGAAATTCACATTTAACTGGGCACCTGTATTTTGTTGGGCAGCTCTGCCTCTGGATAGCCTAGAAATTCATAGTGACCTCCCAGCAGACTCTATAGAAGTGTAAAGAGAGCTATGTGACTTCCTTGTTTGTGAAACCCCTTTTCTTCCAGTGGTTCCCAACAGAAGAAAGTTACAAATACCTCTAATGATGATACCCAATTTTTGTTATTTATAGAAAGGTGTCCTATCTGATATTCACATTTTCTGTGTTACGTAAAATGCTTTCCTATAAAGAAATCTGAAATTTTCTCCAGAGCTGTTTGTTCCAACTTACTTTTCAGTCATTTTTTTCGTGAGTCCCTTTTATTGAAATGCTTTTGCGTTACACAGTGGATATCAGGAGGCCTGGTTCAGTCAACAGCAACTTGGCCAGATGTTGAAGCTGCCTCTGGTTCGCTCCAGGCCTTCTTGGTCTCCTCCTGCGCTGGTTACTTATATGTAGACCATGAAAATTCACAGCACGTGAACGTTGCTTACAGTGCATGGGAGACCCGGTGTGCCTATGGTGTACAGGTCACTAATAAGGAATGCAAAGAGTAGGTTTAAATTGGGACTAATCATCAAGAATGATTAGGGGGCGTTCTCTAGGGTCCCCCTCTTTGTCCTGTAAAAGGCCAACTAGTTAGAAGGTTAGAAATGTTTATCTACTGATAGTGTTTGGTTTGTAACCTGTTAATGAGTGGAACATGTTCCCAGACTCAGGATGAGAGCCTCCAAAGCACAGCCAGTCTCTTAGGTCAACAGTGGTACCCACACTGCCTTGGCGGGGCCCGCCTGTGCACTGGGGTTGCTGAGGGGGTTTGCACCCACCTGCTGTCCCTTTTGAGTCTCTCCTCCTGTCTTCTGTCGCTGGCAATAGTCTCTTCCTGGAGGATGACTGGACCTTTCTAACCCCTTCTGAGCCGACTTCTGTGGACTTTATTGGTGGCACGTGTTACCCCTGGGCATCCCTGTCTTCCTGCTGCCCCTCAGAGTAAGACAGAAGGCTGGGTTCTGGGTAGAAGGCATCCTTGCATCAACTACCCTGACTTCTTCTCCTCCCATGGGTTCAGACCCCAGCCCTCAAGACCCGAGAGGCCAGACGTATTTCCCAGATTTCCCTGTGCAGCTTCTGGGAGACTGAAATCACTGGGAAGGGGTCTTCCTTCCCTGGGTCAACATATGTTGAGTGCTGATTTTGTGCTGGGCGTTGAAGTAGGATTTTGTACAGACTCAGGCTCATGCATGTGTAACGTGTTACTAAAAAACTTGTTTGGGGCCGTGGTTCACACCTGTAATCTCAATGCTTAGGGAGGCTGAGGCAGGAGGACCACTTGAGCCCAGGAGTTCAAGACCAGCCTGGCAACATAAGCAGACCCCGTCTCTATAAAAAAATTTTAAAAAGTAGCCAGGTGTGGTGGCATCCGCATCCACCTGTGGTCCTAGCTGCATGGGGGGCTGAGGTGGGAGGATCACTTGTGCCTGAGAGTTCAAGACGAGCCTGGGCAACATAGCCAGACCTCATCTCTTCAAAAAATATAAAAAATTATTGGGGTTTGGTGGTGCTTGCAGTCCCAGCTACATGAGAGGGCTGTGGTGGGAGGACTGCTTGAACCGGGGAGGTCAAGGCTACACTGAGCCATGATCACAGCACTGCACACAACCTCCGCCTCTGGGTTCAAGTGATTCTCCTGCCTCAGCCTCCCAAGTAGCTGGGATTACAGGCACCCGCCACCACACCCAGCTAATTTTTGTATTTTTAGTAGAGACAGGGTTTCACCATGTTAGCCAGGCTGGTCTCGAACTGATCTGCCCACCTGGGCCTCCCAAAGTGCTGGGATTACAGGCCTGAGCTGCTGTGCCCAGCCTGTATCTTTGGGCCTGTGGGACAATGAGAATGATAATGTTGGGATTCGGTGTTTGCTCCCAGACCCCTTTTGCCCTTGGGAGGGAGTCTGTGTCACTGCGGTGGTCCTGCAGATGCCTGTTGGCTCTCCTGAAGATCTGGGAGGAGCTCCGATTGTGTTTGTGGCAGGGAGTGTCTCAGCAGAGTGGCCCCATCCAGCTTCAGAATATGTCTTGCTGGTTTTGAACAGGGCTTGTTTGAATTGAATGTTTCGTGTTCCAGATTCTTTACGAACTGCTCACTGTCGCAGTCCTGGGAAGGTTCTCTGAGCAGCATCAGATGTTTTTCCTGTGGAGGGTACTGTGTGCCTCGCGGTGGGGGTGGTGGAGATCAAAGGTAACCCTACAGGCTCGTCCCCAACTGAGGAGTCCCCTGCTCCGAGATGGTTTTCACTGTGGTCCTCCCATAGCTCCTGTGCCTTTGTCTTCTATACTTCCCCTCCACCACCATGTCTCTTGTTTTCTAAAGTAATTATAGATAGAGAAGCATGGGGAATATTCCTCAGCTCCTCTAGTGAGCCAGGCCAAGTGGCCCGGGTCCCAGGGCTACGCTTTCCTCACCGTCCTAGACATGAGTCAGCAAGTGTGACTCCGAAGCCAGCTGTGGTTGAGGAAGCACTGTGGGGAGTGATTTGGCTGGAGACATCTGTCTGTGCGTGGTTGTTCGCTTTCTGGTTCTCAGATTAGGCCCTGACCATTTTCATTATTAATTTTTTTTTGCCCAGACTGGGTTCAGATTACTGATGGCTGCAGCTGTCAGCGTAGGAAGACCAAACAGCTCCTTCAGGGACAAGAGCTCTGACCTTTGTCCCGTCTCTTTGTGTCCAACTTGGAATCCATGCTCGGCTCTCTTCACCTCCACGGTCTTGCTGCCCTGGTTGGTGTCTCTGAGCGTTTAGTGCTTTGAGTTTATCTAAACTCATGCTTTGCGGGTGTGCAGATTTGCTCTGAGGTGGTGAGTTCTCAGGTGACACCTCTGTGGATGGCTCTTCTTCCCTGATGTTCTAGCTGGGTTCCTGAAGGACCCAGCAGGTTCTCCAGAAACTCCCTCTCCCTTCCCGCTGCCTCCCGCAGACACGTTTGGACGCCTGTCTTCTTTTCCTGGCTTGCGCTTTCTTCCCGTTGGAGTGTGGTGTTTGGAATCAAGTCACCTGGGGAGATTTCAGACAACAGCCACAAAGCCCAGCTCCACTGAGGGGAGACTCATTACACAGCTAATTAATCCAGCAGATGTCATTTTTAGTGCTGATTTCCATGTGATTTGGTTACACACGCCCTGCATCGTGGAGATGGGCACGGGAGCCTCTTGGAAAGTATCTTTTATTTTTTAATCAGACTTTAAGGAAGAGTGTATTTCCTGTCCATCTTTTATGCTCTAGAGACACATCCCTGGTTTTCCAGAACTGTCTCTCCAGCTGCTTTACCCACAGACGGCGTCTCTGCCCCACATGGGGGTCGCACTGTTTGGCACACGCTGGTCTGCACGTCGCGTGCTGGTCTCTGCCCCACACGGGGGTCGCACTGTTTGGCACACAATGGTCTGCACGTCGCGTGCTGGTCTCTGCCCCACACGGGGGTCGCACTGTTTGGCACCACACGCTGGTCTGCACGTCATGTGCTGGGTACTTTAACCAACTGGTTCGTAAACCTCTCGAGGACATGGATTGCCTTCAGTTCTGTGAGTTTCTCAAGAATGCAGCACAAGTAGGCATCAGCACGTGGTTATCTGTTTCTTTCCGATTGCTTTCTTGTCTACTGAAAGCAAATTTCTTTGCGAGGAAAGTAGCTGAGGAGTGTCTGAAAGGTGTTGTTTTGCAAGCGGAGAGTTAAGACGTATAGGACACCAGTGATTGTTGGAAAACTGAGTAAGTCGTGCATAGCACCAAAAAAAAAAAAGCTCTTGGAGGCAGAGGAGGAAAGTCAGGAAGTGAGGGGACATGGTGTTTTCCTTCCTTCTCTCTGCAGTAGTAGAAGTGGAACAGAGAGGATGGAAAGGCACTGCCTTTTGCAGGTGGCCTGGACGTGGCTGCAGGATGTAGCGTGGCTGTGGCCCTGAAGCTGGCAGCCTGTGCTCATGGAAGTTACCTGGTCCTCCGTGGGGGCTGGCACCTGCCCAAGGCCACATTGCCCAGCATCCCCTCACTCTGAATCATGCCCAGTCTGGGAGCAGACTCACCATGTCCCCTCCCAATCGCTGGATCCAGAAGTGACACATTTCACCATGGGTGGGACAGATCGCTGGTGGTTTCTGTGTTGCTGACTCTGTCAGCTGTGTCCTGATCCCGCTGGACCTTTCAGCCGCCCTTGCCCTTTGTCCATCTCTGTTGGCTTGTCTTCTGTGACTTCAGGGTGAGTATTATTATGCCCCCAGGCTTGTCCCAGAGCCCCTTCTTTTTTCTGTCTGTAACTCTCCCGAAGTGTCTCATTCAGTCCAGTGGTTTTAAACCCCATCTACTTTCCGGTGGCATCTGAATCTGTCCCTAGTGCAAGCCTCTTCCTGTATGCAGCTCCCCACCTGGCATTTGCATTCAAATGTCTGAGAATGAACTCCTCAGGCTTAGCATGGTGCAGAGAGGACTCTGTGACCAGAACCCCCAAATGCTTATGGGCTCCCTCATCTCGGTTAGAGCCACCTCCAGCTTATCATTTGCTTAAACCAAAAAGCTGGGAACTATCTGTAGGGCTCCTTGTCGTTCGCTCCTCTACAGCCAAACCGTCAGCAAGTTCTGTGGGTGCTACCTTCAAAAATACATTTGCACCACCACCCTCCCAGGCCAGCCCCTGTCGTCTCTCTGTATTTCAACTCTCGCCCTGCCTCTACTCTTGCCCTTTACAATCCCCTCTCCATACAGTGATTTTACGAAGAGGAAAATCAGGTCAAAGACCCCACAAAGGCTTTCCACCTCACTTAAGATAAAAACTCACCTTGGTACTGTGGCTTACAAGCCCCTTTGTGATCTGAACTCCTCCCGCCGTGCTGACCTCATTTTACAACCTCCTCCCCTTTGTCCCCTACACTGCAGCCACAGCGGCCTTCTCACTGTTCTTTCAACCTGCTAAGCTGGCACCTGCCACAGGGCCTTTGCACTTGCTGTTCTACTGAGTGTATGTACCTCCTTGACCTTGACATTCAGCTCTCATTCAGTGTCTGGTCCTCAAAGAGGCTTTCCCTGTCAACCAGTCTCAAGGAGCTACACCATCACTTCACTCAAGATAACTTCTCTGCATTGACAGGGATTATATTTATTTTTCTTGTCTGTTCATTAATTTAGTTGTCTCCCAAGACAGCAGGGGCCTACGCTGCCCCATTAACAGCTCTGTCCCTAATGCTTAGAACAGTGTGTGACACCAGCCCAGTAAATATTTATTGAACCGTAGGGTACCAGCAGAGCGTGCCATGGCTTCTACCCTGTGCTAGAACAGGTACGACAGCCTCATGCACACACTTGGCATTTCATAATGTAGAGCCCTAAGGCGTACACTGGTGTAAACTGAATGGCTTGTGTGAACCAGGTCATTGCAGAGTTTCTGCAGCCCAGGTCATTTACCATCAGCTTCACACAGAGCTCTATTCCTGTACTGACCCCTGAGACACAGCCCTGGCAAGATCGTGCAGCTGGTGTCAAAGTACTTTGAAAATTCCCACGTGCTGCTGGCCACCCGTGAGTTTCGACTCTGTCCCCCGCAGTTCTGCCGGCCAAAATCACAGGTCTTTCTCCCCAGCACTGTCATCAAAATGCCTTGTTCTGTTCTTATGATAGACCGTATTTTTAGTGGTCTTTCTCCTCTGCTTAGTGGTAAAACCCTTACCAGTGGGGTCTGTTTATTGTCACCCAACTTTGTAACCTTCCCAGGGTCTTGGGGATATTAGATAGACTATCAGCAAGTGTCACCTGATGATTTGATGGCAAAAGATGGAATCTTTTTTTTTTTTTTTGAGACAGTGTCTCACTCTGTCCCCCAGGCTAGAGTGTGATTTCGGCTCACTGCAACCCCCGCCCCCCGGGTTCAAGCGATTCTCCTGCCTCAGCCTTCTGAGTAGCTGGAATTACAGGTGCATGCCACCATGCCCAGCTAATGTTTGTATTTTTAGTAGTGATGGGGTTTCACCAAGTTGCCCAGGCTGGTCTCGAACTCCTGACCTCAGGTGATCCGCCTGCCTCTGCCTCCCAAAGTGCTGGGATTACAGGCACGAGCCACTGCACCCGGCCAAAAGATGGAATCTTTTTTTTTTTTTTTTTTTTGAGGCGGAGTCTCGCTCTGTCACCAAGGCCGTAAGTAGTGCAGTGGCGCCATCTCGGCTCACTGCAAGCTCCGCCTCCCGGGTTCATGCCATTCTCCTGCCTCAGCCTCCCGAGTAGCTGGGAGTAGAGGCGTCCGCCACCATGCCCGCTAATTTTTTATATTTTTAGTAGAGACGGGGTTTCACCATGTTAGTCAGGATGGTCTCGATCTTCTGACCTCTTGATTCACCCACCTCGGCCTCCCAAAGTGCTGGGATTACAGGTGTGAGCCACCGCGCCTGGCCAAGATGGACTCTTAAACATAGAAATTTAAAGATTAGGGGCAGCCCCGAGTTGGCTCCTCCCTCAGTCTCCCTAGAGGCTCCTCTGCTGCTTTTATTTCCTTCTCCTTGGGCAAGTGTCTTTGTCTGAATGATGCTTACTTAGTCCCGTATCTGATCGTCCCCCCATGCTGAGTACCACGTTTTTGGTGGCAGAACATATTCCCAGTGAGAGAAACTCTGACCTGCTTCTCTCCTCCTGCCCCATGTACAAGCCTCATGTCCTGGAGCACCCGCTAGCAGGATAACGTCCTTGCTTCTTTAGGGCAGTGACTTTTAAACTTTGTTGACGATAATCTAAAAAGGAATGCATTTTACATGGGTGACCCAGCACGTACCTATAGCTAGATATTCTGTTTATTTGACTAAAACAGAAGTTGTACAGAATGATTTTATCCTTACTGCAGATGCTACGTTCTGATGCTTTCTATTGCATTCAGTTCTGTTTTGTTTTACAAATGCTGGTTGTACTCACAGCGTGGATTTCATGATCCCCAGACATAATCCTGATTTCGTGATCCAGTGACTCTCAGCCCGGGGGCCTTGAAAAAACTGTGCATGCCTGGTTTGACCCCCAGAGGTTGTGGTTTCATTGACTGTCAGATTCTGAGGTGCGGCTGCAGTTTGAGAACCACTGCTCTAATGGGTCACGATCTGCAGTTTAAAAAACGTTGCGATACAGAATACAAAGAGGAACTGATCATTTGGTAAGAGCCGTCAGATGTGGACACAAGAGTTATCCAAGTTGACAGGAAGGTGGAGGGAGGGAGCAGCAGCACCCAACTGGTTACATCCAAAAAGACCTCTGGGAGGGAGGGGCAAGCGGGAGTTTGAGCAAGATTTAAAGCGGGTATAATCATATAGAAAGGTGAACTGGACAGAGGACAAAGGCAGATTCGTTCTCGTACTTACTGAACCTGTGGCTCTGGTACTAAAATAATTTTAATAAGTAGAACTTCCCCTCACATACTTGGGGATACTATTCTGTTTTATTTTTTGAGACAGAGCCTCGCCTTGTCGTCCAGGCAGGAATGCAGTGGTGCGATCTCAGCTCGCTGCAACCTCCAACTCCCCGGTTCAAGCAATTCTCCTGCCTCAGCCTCCTGAGTAGCTGGAATTACAGGTGCCCACCACCAGGCCTGGCTAACGTTTTTTGTATTTTTAATAGAGACGGGGTTTTGCCACATGGGCCAGGCTGGTCTCGAACTCCTGACCTCAAGTGATCCTCCTGCCTCAGCCTCCTAAAGTATTGGGATTACAGGCTGAGCCACCATGCCTAGCCTACTCTAACTTTTAAAAGAAAGTTGTGAGCTAAACATTTCATAACAACACACTGGAATTTGGGTCTTTTTAGTGTTTTGCTAGTCAGGAAGTCTGCTCACATGATCTATTAAAATAATAAAACTATGAAAAAAACCCATAAACAAAAAGAAAACTGTAGTTGAGGCTGTGCATGCTGGAGTAGGGGGAGGGGTAGAGTGTACTGCTTCTGCAATTTACTTTGGAATGAATAAAAGATGTAAGGCACATTGATAGCAGGATAAAGAGATGGCTACATAGACAGCAAAGCATTAATTTCAGCAGCTGGGTGGTGGATACTTAAGTGTCTACTTATATGATTTTTTTTTTTTTAGCTCGTCTCCATGATTGGAGATGTTCATAATGCAATGTGAGGGTAAAATACTAAAACCTAATGGTGAAATGTTCTCTCCTCTCTGAGCTCCACCGTGCAGAAGCTTTGTGAGGTCTCTTCTCAACCCCTGCTGTCCTCCCCTCCACCTTCCTACTCCTGGGAGAGTAATGTTGGTGATCTGTTGTGTCTCTGAAGACAGGGCTCACGTCGGTTATTTCTGTTTGTGCAGACAAGGGCATACATTTCCCTAGAGGCAGAAACGTACCTAGTTAAGAGCGCTCAAGCTACTGCGGGAGAGGCAGTGGAAATCTAATGGGATCTGGCCATTCAGGAGGTGTCTGGATGCCCACGAGATGCCCAGCGCTTGTTGGTGTGGCAGGTGGAATGGGGCTCAGTGAGTGCTGCCAACTAGAAAAATTTAAGATAGGACGTCCATGTGTCTTAAAGGAAACCCAGATAGCTCTTGGGATTTTAAAGAGGGAGAAGATCCCTGGTGTCAGGCTGCCTGTGTTTGAATCCCAGCTCCTGGGACTTAACATAAGTTAATTCCCATTCGTTCATCATCTGTAAAGTGGGCTGATAGAATGACTTGCTTTGATAGGACTCTCAAATGGGTTAAATGAGATAATACATGAAATGCACCTAGACGTAGTCTGCATATAGCGTCAGAAAGGTGTTAAAGGACTCCGTTGTTTTGCATTAGATTTCCCATCATCTTCTGCAGACCACACAAGTGACATTATTTTTATAATTTGGTTTTTATTAGCTTTGAACTTGACACACTGTTGGTTTGGAGGATAGAAAGATCAGTGGATTTTTTTTTTTTTTTTTTTTTAGATGGAGTCTTGCACGGTTCTTCAGGTTGTACAAGCATGGCACCTG
>NW_012112697.1:3113826-3136386 GCF_000951035.1 Colobus angolensis palliatus
TTTTGGTTGGTGTGGAGCAGGGAGAAGGAATTTCCCCGAAGATAGATGATGACTGATGTTTAGTGAAATGACCTTGAGCCAGTAATTTAACCTTGGTCAATCTGTCCTGGCCCCATCTGAAGGGTGAGGAGCTTGGATTCCTCAGTAAGTCTCCTTCAAGCACTAAGTGTGCGTTTGTAGGACTTTTTTTTTTTTCCAAAGGGATATCTCCATCTCTTCTCCTGAGTAATGGAGCAAAAAGTGATCTAGTGAAGTACTTAGGAAAATGAGAAAGTGATCCAAGTCCAGCTGCATTGTGGCTACGGTTTGCTCCACCCCTTCCCTGAGAAGTACCTAAGACGTCTTCCATTGTGAGAAGACGACGATGATGTTACTTTCACTGACATAATTTTATATTATTGTTCTGCATAACCTGGGAGGTTTCAGTTATTTGTTTGTTTCTTTTTAATTAGGACTTCCCGCAAGCATCAACACATACGTATTTCACTTATGTGACCAAAATTAGGTGCAGGTTAGAACGTAGACTTGGAAACTGGCATGGAGTACACAGAACACTCAGGGGAACTGTATTTCTTGGTATTTTTCATTCCCTTACATGTGTACTTTTCTGATTAAAGCTAGTGCGTATTCACTCTAAAAAAATAAAATAAAGCCACAATCTAGAAATACACAGCTTAGAAGGCAAAGATGGAAAAATGAGAATATATTTGACATTGGTGTCTTGTTATGGTTTGTGTTTGTGTCTGTTTACATTTTGTAACCTTGGCAATACCACAGAATATCGTAAAAGGGGGAACAGCTTCTGGACGCAAGTGAGTGTTAGCTGGTGCTGCAAAGCTCACATACCCTCCTTGCATAAGTGACTTCATTTGTATCGAAAACCGCAGTGTCCATGGCTTGGATGCCTTAACATTGCCTTAGGAATCTCACTTTAATGTTTATATGAGTGTCCTTGCTTGTGGCTGCACCATCCCAATCTCCCTTCACTGTAGGGAGCACCTGCAGTCAAGTATGCAAAACTGTTTCCATGGCAACCCTTTGTTACCCATTAATTTAAAATATTCCAAATTTTTTCTCCAGCTGAAACTTTTACTTTTTTTTTTTTTTTTAATGGTGCATCCCTCCTCCTCCCTGTTGGTACGTTGGAAGTTAATCTCCTTGGCTACTGAAGTCATGATTGTTTTCTCCCTTCCCCCCACCTCTTTTGAAAGCCGAAGAGTGAGTGAGTGTGTGTGTGTGTGTGTGTGTGTGTGTGTGTGTGTGTGTGTGTTTTCTTTTAATGAAATAAATGGCTAATCCCGGAATCTCTGATTACAGCTCTGAGTCAACAAGTGGGAGGAGATGCCTCCCTTCTTGATTTGAAAGAAGCAGAACTTAATGTGAAACCATCTTTAACATCTGAAACGATGTGCGAAGTATGTGCAACAGAATAAAAATCTCACCAAAGCTCATGGCCTGCCTGATGATTAGATGCATAAGTGGATCTGGAAAGTATACTTGAAAAACAGAGCGGCTCTTTGTAATGTGAATGGTGAATTTAATGGGTACTAGGAGGACGGAGTTTTGGCAACATATGCTTCATGCTGGTGTCAAGAGGTGTGTAAGAAATATGTCCACAGCTTATGTTTGGAAACTTTCACCTATGAAATGAAATGCAAATCAGTGGCAGTAAACATGTTAAGGTTGCAAATTTGAACACAAATGAAGAAATGCAAAAGAATGTTTTGCATAGCAACACTCATTTCACGTGAGTTAATTATTACTATCAAATATGGTATTGTAATGGCCAGGATATGGAGTACGGCTCAGTGATGTCGCCTTGTACCACATTTTACATTTTATGACTGTCATATGCAAGTCTTTTGCATTTCTTATGTGTATGTCATGATTTGGTCATTTATTCTTACTAGAACCATAATCTTCCTTATTTTGGCAATGTACAGGCATTATTTCTGTTTCCTTCCCTAGTAGGTTTTATGAGTATTTCTAAACTTATCAGTTCTGATCTGTTATTCACTATTGGCAGTTGCTGAAAGAGCTAAGTGCTGGCTGTGTCTTATAGCTGTGTAGCTTTCAATTGCTATTGTCTGCTCCATAGCCCTTTAATTTCTAGAAGCATCCTTACCATTATGTCACAAGCGGGTTGTGTTCAGATCATTTTGGGTCTTAGGACTTTTGGGCCTCAAGATACTTTGTACATATAAAATCTGTCTGCAAGAGATCACACAGAATCCATTATCTTCTTATCGCCCTTCCTCTTTTTTTTTTTTTAAGCTTGCTTTTATTTTTCTTTTTTCCCCTCCAATTCCAAATAGTTTGGCAAAGATTTTTAGGTGCAGAAGAACCATAAAGGGGTGTTTTGATGAGATGCTGCTCCCCTCCCTTGGGGTGACAAAAATGGGTGAGAACCTGTGTTTGTTAGGAGAGTATGAAGTATATTATTATTATTTTATTTTATTTATTTTTTTATCTCTTGAGAACGAGTTTCACTCTTGTCACTCAGGCTGGAGTACAGTGGCGAGATCTCGCCTTACTGCAGCCTCCACCTCCCGAGCTCAAGTGATTCTCCTGCCTCAGCCTCCTGAGTAGCTGGGATTACAGGAGTCCGCCACGACACCCGGCTAATTTTTGTAATTTCAGTAGAGACGGGTTTCACCATGTTGGCCAGGCTGGTCTTGAACTCCTGACCTCCAGTGATCCACCCGCCTCGGCCTCCCAAAGTGCTGGGATTACAGGCATGAGCCACCGCGCCCGGCCTGTTTTTTTTTTTAAGTGAAAGTTTCTTTTCTTCTTGTCCTCCTTTTCATGCTAGGGGTCTGGAAGCCCAGCACATCCGGGTGAACGCAGTTGGTTCAGCATAATTGATGTGGTCTCCTTTCCCACAGCTGATGAGGATTATGTCAGCTTGGTTTAACAGTCTCATTTTCTGCTCCCAGTGCACACTTGTTTTAATGTGTTTCGGTTAATGAGGTAGAAGAGAGAATGAGGTGTTACTGTTTATGTACAGCCAGCTTGTGCGGAGGGCCCTGTCACAGCCCGCGTGGCCCCAGGCATCCTCTGGGGCAAGAGCCACAGAGCGAGGCCACCGTTCAGAACACAGTTTTTCCTGGCTGAGGAATGCAGATCCTGATGATGACCTATAAGCTTTGCCAAATAGTCTGATTTCCACCATTTGTGTTCTCTAGACATATCTTTCTCATGTAATGATAAAAAGATTAAACTTGGCTTAGAGCTTGGGGTGCAGTTGAGGGAACTGATCAAACACTTCACTCCCAGAGCTTTTTCAAACTTGGCTTTTGTATTCCTTTCACCAGTCCCTCACCCCTGGGTGGACCCTTCCCCAAGCAAGGGTCAATTTAACATATAGGTAGAACCAATGTCAAAAATCCAAGTGGAGTTAAGCAGTAAGAATTTGAATTTTTGCCTCACTCTTTTTTTGTTTTTTTTTAGACAGGGTCTGGCGGCTCTGTCGCCCAGGCTGGAGTGCAGTGGTGCTATCTCTGCTCACTGCAACCTCCACTTCCTGGGTTCAAGAAATTCTCCTATCTCAGCCTCCCAAGTAGCTGGGATTACAGGTGTGCGCCACCACACCTGGCTGAATTTTGTATTTTTCATAGAGATGGGGTTTCTCCAAGTTGGCCTGGCTGGTCTCAAACTCCTGACTTTTAGTGATCTGCCCACCTCGGCCTCCCAAAGTGCTGGGATTATAGGTGTGAGCTCCCGTACCCAGCCAAGCCTCATTCTGTTGTCCAGGCTGGAGTGCAGTAGCACAATTATAGCTCACTGCAGCCTCAACCTCCTGGGCTCAGGCCATCATCCTGCCTCAGCCTCCTGAGTAGCTGGGACTACAGGCACATACCACCATGCCCGGCTAAACCTTTTATGGTAGATATGGGGGTCTTGCTGTGTTGCCCAGGTTGGTCTTGAACTCCTGACCTCAAGCCATCCTCCCTCCTTGGCTTTCCAAAGTCCTGGGATTACAGGCCTGAGCCACTGTGCCTGGCCTAAGAATTTGCATTGTATCTTACATGGGTCAGAACAGTGCTACTGGTGAGGGAGGTAAAAGAGATAAAAGAGACTTCCAGGGGTAATCTTATATGAACAAGCATCTGGTTTGGGTCATGACTTGGTTCTTGCTCATTTTTGGAGCTTGGGCCTGGAGTTTGGGGGCCTATCGTAAACACCGTTTCCCCCTCCTTAGGGTGCCTTGATGAGCCGGGTGCTGCCAGAGAGAACAGCCAGGAAACCAAGACTTGGGCCAGTGGGTTGGGGTCGGGAGGGCTTTTGCATGTATTCAGATCTCCAGTCCTGGATGCATGGACAGCAAAGGGAATATCAGGGGTACAACAACAACTTGCCCTCTGTGGGACCAACCCAAGCCATTTTGTCAATTGCACACACATTGTGGAAGGACTTGTTCTGGTACCTCCTACCCCTGTCTTTACATCTTCCCCTTAAGCCCTTTCCTTCCTTCCTCCCTCTCTCTCTCTTTCTCTCTCTCTCTCTCTCTGTCGGTCTCTTGCTCTCTCCTCTCTCTCTCTCCCCCCCACCCTCCACATCATTGAGCACCCTAAATGGTTAAACCTGTTGCCTGACCTTGGCGCAGTGCCAGCCCCATGGGGCGCTGTGCAGCCTGGAGGCCCCCAGCGCATCCCAGCTTCCCGAAGGCATAGTGGCCATGGGTTTCAGCAGGAATTAAGCAATTACTAAGTCTTAGTCCTCCCCACCTTCCGTGGATTGACTCTATAAATTGTCAGCCTGTTGACATTTTAATGCGAATTATGTCATGTGGTATCCCCTTTGATTTCGACATGCCTCAGTTTGTAAATACATGAGCCACTCAAAGGCTTGTGGTTAGTGTACACTCCGGAGGCCTCGGGGTTTTTGGTGGGGGAGAGCGCGCTGGAGGGAGCACAATGCTGGGAGTGTGCCTGGCGCTGAGAGCCTGCTGCAGCTCCCCGGGGCAGCTCCGGAGGGGCGGGGGGCTGTGCGGAGGGCCTGCTGCCAGCCCCAGTGCCATGCTGGGCACCTCCCAGCCCCTCCCGGCCACTGGGAAGGCCACTGCCTTTGAGTCCAAGTCACGAGATATTTTCATTGAGGGCATTGGTGGCTGAATGTTCCCCCAAAGTCAGCGTGCAGCTCTGCTCCTCCTTTTGTGAGGTGTGATGTCGCTTCCCCCATCACCTGCACCTGGAGAAGAACTGACTTATTCCAGATTCCAAGGCAAATCAGGAGGCCAAGGGGGCGTGGCCTGGAGCAGGTGTTGCCCTCAGAAGAACTTGGCCATCCCAGTGGGAGAATGAATCGGGAGGATTGTTAACGAAAGAATCAATGGGGATGGGGAAATTGAGAGAGAAGGAAGACGAGGAGCAAGGATTGCTGTGACACAGGGAGAAGACTCATGGGTGTGGGTCTGAACAAATTTTTAAAAAATTGTTTACTACTGTTTAGAAATGGAAATTATTTTAACCAATCTCTGACCAAGTGAAACTGACCAGGTGAAATTCTCTGACCAAGTGAAGAAGGAGTGGAGACCTGAAGGTTCTTAATGTTCAGATCTAAAAGTGAAATTCTAGGGAAGAAATATGGAAATAGATATTCAGAGGCAATTTCAAGTGAGAACAGCTGAGAAGCCCCTGTGCTGGGACTCTCCTCCAGCTCATGGTTCTTAACACCCTGTTCTCTGTCTCCTGACCTCTTGATTGGAGACTTTCCTACAAATTTCGTAACCCTAGGGGAGCTGGCTTCTCGGTAATCCTTTGTGTGTAGGATGTCAGTGCTCTAGAAAGAGAGAACTAGCCATCTTGAGATCTGATGAGCTATGCCCAGGGGAGGTTGGCCAGGAGAGACCCAGAGAATGGGCCAGGAGTAGAAACACTGGTCTCTGCTTTGTGTAGGAGAGGCAGGAGCATGTAATCACCCCTCATCTGAATACAGCAACTGCTGGGCCTGCTGTCTGTGTTGGAATTTGGCTGATTTACAGAAATGTCATGGGATCTTTAATGCCCATGGGTGGTCGGGACCTATTTCCCACATGCTGAGCAATTCCAGTTTCATGTGTGAATAATGCCTATATTAAAACAATTAGAAGTATCCATACTCCGAACAGGAAGAAGGAACCCCAATTCACGTTGATCAGAGACACTTCCAGCTCATTTGAGAAAGTACTGGTAACTTCCATAGGGTCCGAATATGTTTTTCAAAGTGGATTCTATAATTCATTTTTAAAGAGTTGTAATACACACAAGTGTTTGGAAAGTGGGGTTGCTGTAGCTGTTTTACCTCTTCCATGGATTTATCTGGTTTTGGTTACTTGGGGAGGAGAGTGAGTGTGTGAGAGAGACAGAGACGGAAAAATATACATTGCTTAGGGGAACGGTTTAGTTGGTTACTATGGGCAATTATATTCCAGCATCTAGTTTGAGTTTAGCTGTAAGGGCATATGCAAAATAAAATGATAAGACATTACAGTAATCATGACCCATAACAACATTACTCCTTGTTAAGTTTTTTTTTTTTAAGGTTTCAGATGATAGACGTGTTTCCAAGTTAAAAGAAACAGTGACTTCCAAGATGTAAAGGGAGGTCTGTGCTTTTTAAATAGATCATAAAATTTTGTTTGCAACATGCAAATAGGTCTCAGTTACCTGCTTCCTCTCTGTTGTAGTGATTATAAGTTAACTCTTGGAAATAAGCTTTCATGCACAAATACAAGGCCCTTTTCAAGAAACTGACATGTGTTATATAATGAGTAGTGGGGACAGGGGAGTAGCTGGGGACAAGGGATTAGCAGTCTGTACCTCTTTGCATTTCCCTCCTGTCTTCCAGAGGTTGTAAAAGCTGTGATCACTGCCCACCCTTGGCTGGTGCCTGTTCCAGCCCCTCTGGGCAGTTTGGTCAGGGAAGTAGGCCCGAAGGTGACACTTGGTTTTGCAACCCTATAAATTAGACAAATTCCCACTATTGTAGATGATTGTATGGGTTCATTTGCTTTGACTCATTCCTTTTTCCTCATGATTCCTTCAAAGTGAAAGGCAATTCAAGATAAGGGAAAGACACGGGACGGGTTTAAGTAGACACAGGTGTGGGCTGCCTGTTAGCAAACCTGGGAAATGTGACCATCAGGATCACCTGTCCTTGACCCTTCCGCGGCATGCACATGCAGCGTTGCTGCGGTGGTTGGGGACCATTTAACCTGACCTGCGACGCGCCTGTACCTCCTGAAATTTCCTGGCATTCAGGGGCCTCTAGAATTCTCTTGCCCTTTCCAGAGTTAGGGATCTCAAGGTTCTTTCTATTGAACTTTGTATTTAAAAAGTATAAGCTAGCTCAGTGATGGAACAATTGACAGGGTAAAAGTGCACTTGACTCACTTTACGGCTGTGTTGACAGTGGGCAAGGATCGGTAGGAAGGAAGAAGCTGGCCAGCTTCTGGGAGGTGGGGGAAGAGTGGGCAGCCGCACGACAGATTTCAATAGCACAGCAATGGCTTTGTGTTAACTCCGCATTCCAGCTTGCTCCAGCTCCACAGGTTATTTGCATAGCACACAAAGCACAGATTGTACAATGTATCCAGGTATCACTGGCATTGGCAATTGACCACACATATGAATGGGACCTGTGTGTCCCCGTTGTAAAGCCTTCCCAAACCACCCCCGTGACTGCCTAGACAGAGTTCAGACTTGCCAGCCGGGGCGCCAGAGTAAGACCCATCTGCATTCTCCGTTTTCGGGTCTATAGATGCGTTTCTGTAAAGGGTAAGAGGAAATGGGACGGAAGTCCCTCAGGAGAGAAGTTCCCTGAGGAAGAAAACGCAGGAGGTTAGTCTAATAAGAAGAGAAAAAAGGAAGTTAAAGGGAGGCGGGGGCTAAACGAGAGTGAAGGAGAAGGGTTTTCTGACAATTAACTAATTCTCCTTGCTCTAACCCGTGACAGAATTAATCACACATTAACACACTGACAGCAAAATTAATGTCATATGCAAATTAATAGTGCAGGCTTGGCATTCAACAGCCTGTTGGCTTCTTAGGGCTGGCGCCGTAGTTCTGCCCACCCAGTCCCGGCCTCTCTGTGGGCCTGGTACCATCTCACCCTCATTCTGCCTGAGAATATCCAGGGTGACTTTGTCACAGAAGCAGCCTCTCATCCCATCTGCTGGCTTGAAACAACTTGAGTCAAAACCCATAACCAGTTCCTGCCATGTTGTTTTCATTGTGGACACAAAGGCAGGAATAACAGGAGCCTGGGTTGAGGAACCCTTGGGCTGTAGTACTTCTCTTACCTCCTTTGTAGTTTTACCCTCAGTGACTGTCCTTGTAAGAAATCAGGGGCTGTTTTCTTGAACGATTCCTGGGAAGGGTCTGCGGTGTTGCCCCAGAGCTGCCATATTTAACAGAGGGAGCTGGGTTGCAGGGAACAGGGAGGGATAGCAGTATAGCACGGTCAAATCCAAAGTCATTTATGTTTTAGTTACATGGTACAAAGTGAATTGTTTTATGTGGCTTCAAAGAGGTCTAACCTATTGCAACCAACTCTGAAAGAGAAAATGTGAGCCTCTCCTTGATGTTAATACATAAATAAATAACAAGAAGAGAGAATAATATGTTTTATAGCATTTTGACTGCTGAACTTGAGTGCCCGGGGCAAGTGCTAGCTAGCCTGTTACAGCCGACGGCTAACCCGCTTGTGAATTTGCCATCTGTGATAATTATTATTTTGACATGTAATGAGTAATCATGTTGCGAACCAGGCATTACACGCAACTGAAAGACGTGGATCTGCCCGGTAGCTGTGTCTTGAATGCAGTAGGACGAGGCGACGATTCAAAGTAGGATGAAAACAGTCAACTATTTGACTGTTGATTGGGAATGAGTATTGGCATTTTCTTAGTGGCGCTGATTTCCTTAGCTTTTTCATTAGCTGCCACTTCGTCTACTACCAAGGAAAGAGACTTGAGATTGACGAGGTCATGACAGAGATCTGGGAAGCGTTGTTGTAGGCTGTGGAATGGTCTTAATTCCTGGGTGCTCCTGGTGGTGTCTGTATATGACATGTATCAAACAGGCTCAGAGATGCATCGCCTATATCAGGGCCATGAAAATTAGGTTCCTGGGAAATCATTAACCTAAAATTTTGATTTGATAAATAATGTGAGGTGTTTGCCTCTATCAAGGATAGAAGGCATATATACTCAAAACTCTTTTTTTTTTTTTTTCTTCTGGTCTGAGACAGGGCTCACTCTGTCACCCAGGCTAAAGTGCAGTGGTGCGATCACAGCTCACTGCAGCCTCTGCCTCCTAGGCTGAAGAGATCCTCCCACCTCTACCTCCTGAGTAGCTGGAACTACAGGCATGCCCAGCTAACTTTTCGTATTATTTGTAGAGATGGGCTTTCACCATGTTGCCGAGGCTGGTGTTGAACTCCTGGGTTCAAGCGATCCTCCCACGTCGGACTCCCAAAGTGCTGGGGTTACAGGCATGAGCCACTGCACCCGGCCCTATGTTCATATCTACTATTCTTGTAGACAGATAGATGCCAGCCTCTATTTGTGTGCACAACGTATACACAGATACATATACCTAAAAATATATGTAGATATACTCTGATGTGTGTATGTATGTGGATATACTTCCTGTAATTTTTGTGTATAGTATAGTGCCTTAGATACTAATCATTTCGTCAAGTCCTTCCAGCAGCTTTACCATATATGGACTTAGTGCTCTAATCTGAGGAGCCTGGTCTGGACAGAGCAGGAAGCAGGCTGGTGAGAGTCTGCCCTGCCCCCAGCCCTGACAGGTATCAGCCTCAGACCCTGTAACGTCAGCTGTAAAGTGAAGGTGTTTGCCTCCCAGAGTTTTTAGGATTAGATATCCTAAAATAGAATATCCTGTTCTAAAAACTGTACAGCATGTTTCAGTCTGAAACAAATGTTTTATGATTCATTTTTGATCACACAAGGCAGTTTCATAGGAAGAAAGCCAGGTACGAAGAGAGTGCTGGGAGGGATGGTCGTTCCGTAAGGCTGTAGGTAGGTTTGGCCACACTCAGGTTCATGTGACATTCATTGTCACCGTAGTCCCTGGTTGAGGGTGACAAGCAGGTGGATTTCCTTCTGTGATGCTAAAGTCATCCTTGATGGTAGCCCTTTCTGTCTGTGCTAGAGGTAAGGATTCGTCCTCATCTCCATTGCCACACCTCCCTCTTGACACTGGCATAATGGGTGGAATAGGATGAGATGAACTTGGGCTAATAGAGAACTAACAAGTGACAGTGGCCAAAGGGAAGGTTGTTTGTCCAGGACGGGGGGCCTCACCATCCTAATGGAGAGATGGTTGGGAGAGGATGGAGGATTAAAGCTCCTTCAGCTGAGTGCAGTACCAAACCAGAGAGGGTGAGTTGCAGTAACTGCAAGGAGGAATTGGGTGCAAAGAGAGGAGTAAAGATAGGGTAGTTTGGGTGTCATCCCCTGTGATTAAAGTTCTCCACAAGAACCCAGGAGTGGGATTTCTGGCTCTGGTGCCCCTGCGGTGTGGAAATGCAAAGGGCTGCTGTTTTGGTGACTCCGTGGCAGAGTGTGGGCTTCATGGCATGCCTACCGTGCTGCAGGGCTGAGAAGGAAGCGAGACCCGCTCCGTGGCTGGTGCCCCCAGATGTTTCTCCATGGAGCTTGGTATGGGAGCTCTCTGGCAGGGGCCCCTGCTGCCTCCGTGCCCGGCTGGTAGGCAGGCCTGCTTTCGTTTTGCATCTGTGCATGTGGCCATTTTCATTTTTCCCTGGACAGCCTTGCCTGGGGTACTGCCTGCTGCCGGCGAGGGTTGCTAGGAAACCAGCCAAGGCCTGTCTTCTCCTGGCTCAGGACAAGGCCCCCGCCAGCTTCCCGGGGCCTGAAACCAGCATGCAGCACGCTGAGCGCCAAGCCAGGCACTGCCCCCTTTTCTCTCTGTCTCATCCTTTCCCTCGAGACCCCTCGACCCCTTTCTGTACATGCAGTGATCATTTGCTGCACAAAGCACTGGGGGAAAGTGAGGCCACGTCGGCTGTCTCCATGCTTCTCACTGTACTATTAAGGTGCTTTCGTCTGAGAATAGGAGTAGCCCCAAAGCCAAATGAAAGTGAGATTCCCTCTGATTGTTTTCTGGGGTCTTTCTTGGTTAGCACCTGAGCCTCCCAAATCCCCGTTCAGTTCTCTGCCCTTTTGCATCATGCCGTCTTCCCGTTTAGCCCTATGTATCTCCTTCCTCCTGAGTGATAGTCATGTCTGATGCCCTTTGAAGAGCAGGAAAGCCGCAAGCATTTTTGGCCATGGGGTCTAGGAAGGAAGTGACCATGATCACATTTCTGTGAAGCACTTGTCCAAGTTCCTAGAAGCTGCATCTCCTAGAAGCTTCGTTGATGACATCACCCAGTTACCCTCCAGCTCTCTAAGCATGATGCAGGGTGTGGCGGGAGAGGGAGAGCAGGGTCTGTAATTCAGAAGTGAGCTCCGTCGTTAAGTGAATGAATGCCTAGATGTTCTGCAAGGACACTCTGACTATCTGAGTTTGGTTGGATTAGCTTTTTTTTTTTTTTTTTTTGGAGACAAGGTCTGGCTCTGCCACTCAGGCTATAGCTTAGTGGCGGGATCACAGCTCACTATAGCCTTGAACTTCTGGGCTCAAGTGATCCTCCTGCCTCAGCCCCTCAAGTGGCTAGGAATACAGCATATACCACCATGCCTGGCTAATTATTTTATTTTTTGTAGATATAGGGGGTCTCACTTTCTTGCCCAGGCTGGTCTCAGACTACTGGCTTCAAGCGATCCTCCCACCTTGGCCTCCCACAGTGCTGGGATTACAGGCATGAACCACCTTGCCCAGCCTGGATTTGCTTTAAAAGCTAAAAGAGTTGTTGTCTTCCACTTGAGGAAGCTGCTCTGCAGATGACACACAGACAGACAGTTTTTCCTCTAGGTGTGTTTCTTTTTTATTATTTTTTTTGAGACCAAGTTTCACTCTTGTCACCCAGGCTGGAGTGCAATGGTGCGATCGTGTCTCACTGCAACCTCCACCTCCCAGGTTCAAGTGATTCTCCTGCCTCACACTCCTGAGTAGCTGGGATGACAGGCGCTTGCTACCACCCCCAGCTAATTTTTTTTTTTAATTTTTAAATTTTTTATATTTTTAGTAGAAACGGGGTTTCACCATGTTGGCCAGGCTGGTCTCGAACTCCTGACCTCACGTGATCCACCCGCCTCAGCCTCCTGAAGTGCTTGGATTACAGGCATGAGCCACTGTGCCTGGCCGGTGTGTTTCTTTAAGGTGATTATATTCTAATCATAATGGAATCCAGGGGCTTACATGCCCTGTTGGTGGCTGCGTGTATGAGTTTAATTTTTCCACTGATAGCTATCACAGTGTAAAGTGGCTAATTCTGTCCTGAGGCCCAGTGGCTTCTGGGTGTTGGTATATATGAGATGCTTTTCTTCACAACAGTGTTTATTTTGGTTATTTGTTTTTTTAAGTTGGCAGATTGCTCAGTGGGACTAGTTAAAATAATTACAGCATGTTCTTGTGGCTTACCATGCAGCTGTTAAAAATGATGGTGCAGGGACCAGGCGTGGTAGCTCGTGCCTGTAATCCCAGTACTTTGAGAGGCTGAGGCGGGCGAATCATGAGGTGAGGAGTTTCAGACCAGCCTGGCCAACACGGTGAAACCCTGTCTCTATTAAAAATACAAAAAATTAGCTGGGCGTAGTCACAGGTGCCTGTAATCCCAGCTACTTGGGAGGCTGAGGCAGGAGAATCGCTTGAACGCGGGAGGTGGAGGTTGCAGTGAGCCGAGATTGCGCCACTGCACTCCAGCCCTGGCGACAGAGTGAAGAACTCCGTCTCAAAAAAAGATGGTGCATATATATATTTTAGTTGGAAAGAAGGCCTCAACATAGTATAAAAATGTTACATATACAGATCATTGCGTTTATGTAAAATTGGAGGTATATTATAGATAGGAGATACCAAGATGGATATTGGTAAAAAATGTTCACATTAGTGATAGAATGTGATGATTTATACATCTCTTTGTGTACTGCCTTAAAAAAACAAAACCAAAAACCAAAAACAGATCTTTCTTAAAGATACCACCTGGCTCAAGGATTCCTAAACCTAGCTGTGTGTCAGAATCAGTCAGAGAGCCCTTTGAAGTAGAAAATATGCTGGGCACAGTGGCTCACACCTGTAATTGCAGCACTTTGAGAGGCCAAGGCAGATAGATGACTTGAGCTCAGGAGTTCAAGACTAGCTTGGGTAGCATGGTGAGACCCCCATCTCTACAAAAAAATACAAAAATTAGCCAGGTGTGGTTTTGCCTGCCTGTAGTCCTAGCTACTTGGGAGGCTGGGGAGGCTGAGGTGGGAGAGTCGCTTGAGCCTGGGAGTTCCAGGCTGCAGTGAGCTGTGACTGTGCCTCTCCACACTCCAGCCTGGGCAACGGAGTGAGACCCTGCCTCTTAAAAAAAAAAAAAAAAAAAAGTACAGAATCTGAGCTGAGGTCCTGCCTGAGAGACTGATCCTGTGACCCTGGGTTAGGGAAATGCTCAGAATCTGTGTTTTTAACAACCTCCAGGTGCATCTCCCCTTGAAGGGCTTTTAGGGAACACTGAACCCAGTGAAGGAACATCCTATAGAAATACTTCTAAACAAAGATCATAGAGATTCTCTGAACATTTCCATTTCTTTACACAAGGGAGTCCAGGGCCACCTTTAATTGCCATAAACCCCATCCTTTATGTTGAGATACTGGCTGCCTTGTTACCTACAGGGGTAGAGATACTTTTGTCCTGTTCCTCTTCTAGAAGAGACATCTTCCTTGTGATATGATGACTTTTTTAAGTGTTTAAAGGATACTGCTTTTTGTGACTTTTTAAAACTTTGCAGTATTTGATTTTTTTGGACGTCACTATTTTTTCCATCATAACTTTTAATAGCTGCATAGTATTGTATGAAGATATCATAAGCAATTTAGCTAACTGTCCTTCCTTTTCTTATCTGTTGTCTTCATGTGTATGTACTTTTCTCATCCTCCTGAACGCAAATCTCAACCACTTGTGACTATTCTTTATATGGTTTCCAAACCCCTTACTGTCCTTGCCTCCTGCTTTTGACTTACTTGCTTGTTGACACATCCCTTGAATGATGATGCCTTTGATGGGATGTGGTCTTCTGGACAAGGCCTCACTCATGTTGATCACAGGAAGTCTGTCCCTTTCCTTGATATAGACACCAAGTCATTAATGTTCTAGTCTTTTATTAAGCAGCCATCTCAAACCCTCGGCTCCTGTGGAACTTGGAGTCCCCTGAAACTCTCAGAGTTTTGTTGTTGACTTCATTTTCATGGAACTGACAATTAAACCAGGCCTCCTTGTCCCCTCAACCTGGGGAAGGAACTATGACATTTATTGCTGTTTTTCTTCATCCTGTTTATTCCATTGACTCAGTGGGCTGACTGCCCTCTCAAATTTATAATATCTGAAAATGTGACAGTAAAGTGATCGTCTTTATATACACACATATATATTTCCACTTATTAATTTTGAGTTCAAAAGTGCTTCATGTTTATGTAAAAAAAAAAAAATTAGAAATGCAGAGACACACACAAAAAGATCATCCCTAATCTCACTACCCAGATACTTTTAATTTTAAACATTTTGGTATATGTCATTTTTGGCCTCTCCTGTACAGATGGGATATTATTATTTCATAGAATTGAAATGATACTGTATGTATCTTGTAACTGGCTTCTAAAAAGCTTTGCAATGTGCGACCTTTTTTGGATGTCACTAAATGTTTTCTACAACATGATTTTTGATAGCTACATGAAACACCCCGTGGTATGAAGGTACCGTGATTTAGTTAGTTACTGCTGCATTCGACAGTTGGCTTGTTTCCAGTTTTTTACTATTATAAATTAAATGTTCATAGATGGATAATATAAACAAATTAAAATAGCTCTTTCTCTATCAAAGGTGTTAAACGTGTATTTGGTCTGTTACTGTCCACCCCTCCCCAAATTTATCATTATCTTTTGCTGTTTATGTTATGTTTTGAGATTCCAGTGTTTCAAAATTTTACATGGCGACAACTTCTCATTTTTGCTTCCTTGTCCTTTGTTTATTTATTTATTTATTGAGACAGGGTCTTGCTCTGTCACCCAGGCTGGAGTGCAGTGGTGTGGTCATGGCTCACTGTAGCCTTGGCCTTCTGGAATCAAGCGATCCTCCTACCTCAGCCTCCTGAATAGCTGGGACTATAGGCGCGTGCCACGACACCTGGCTAATCTTTGTGTTTTTCGTAGTGACGGGGTTTCACCATGTTGTTCAGGCTGGTCTCAAACTCCTTGGCTCAAGCATCCCACCTGCCTGGGCCTCCCAAAGTGCTGGGATTACAGGTGTGAGCTGCTGCGCCTGGCCTCCTTCTCCTTTGTTAAGCTTAGAACTGCCTTTCCCCTGCCAAGATCACATTCACTCCATCCCCTTTCAGTCTTCCATGGTTTCATGTTTTGACACTTAACCGTGTTATCCATCTGGAGTTTATTTTGGTATATACTGTGCAATAGGAGTTCCTCTATTTATTTTTTCTCAATTATCTGTCCCTGCCATGTTTACTAAGCAGTCTACCCATCCTTTGCCGTGGTTTCTAGAAATGCCACTATATCACGCAGAAAGTTCTCATTTGGGTCTGTTTCTAGACATTCTCTTTTTTCATTAATTTGCCTTTACTTGGGCCCGTACAGAACTGTCTGAATTTTTTAGTTTTGCACTGCCTGGTATTAAAATATAATAATCCTCGTTAGTCAATTCGTACAAATGATTTTCATTTCACCTGTTTCTTCCCCTATATGACTTTTTGACTAACTTTGTTGGGTTGATAGGCATGACTTCTGTCTCTGTTCAAATCTTGTTACAGACGCTGGACAGGAGAGGTTCACCTGGATAATTATATTTCACTGCAGGCGTTTTCCTCCGTGTTGACTTTGATTTATCATCAGCGTTCTCTGGGCCAACATTTTTACGTACAAAGACCTCTTACCATAGTATAATCAGATTCCCGCATTCCAGATTGTTCACAAGGATATCATGAGATACAAAATCAAATGTCATTAATCTTTAATAGTCCCTGATCTGCCAGTTAGGTATTAGTAATACCAGCAGTAGTCACCTTATTTGAGAAGAAGAAAGAGGGGGAAAGTGAAGACTTAAGGAAGAAAAGAAGTTAGGCTCTTGCTCTGTACTTGGTATTTACTTCCAGTGATTCACTGTTCTCTTTTCTAAGTGCTTACAAACATCTTCTTAATTATTTTAGATTTTTGCCATGTATACTATTGCAGTCCATCATTTCCAGCTTCTGATGCCATTAAAAATCAGAAAATGTGCCTCTCTTCAATGCTATTTTATGTTTTCTGGCTGAAGTGAAACATTGAATTGCATGGAAAAGAATACCTTGAAATGTTAAGCAGTTATGTCTAGAGTGGGTGATTCTTAGAATGGGCCTTGGAACTCTGCCTGGCACATAGTAAGCGCTCAGAGATTAACTTGTTAATAACACTTCTCTGCATTTTATAAAATGATTATGTATGCTTTTAAAATCACACTGAAATTCAGCCTTTTTTTTTTTTTAAAGACAGGGTCTTGGTCTGTCACAGAGGCTGGAGTGCAGTGGCACAAACACGGTTCACTGGAGCCTTGGCCTCTTTGCCTCAAGTGATCCTCCTACCTCAGCCTCCAGAGTAGCTGGACCCACAGCATGCATGTACCACCACACCCGGCTAATTTTTTTATTTTTTGTAGAGACTGGATCTTGCCATGTTGCCTAGGCTGGTCTTGACTTCCTGGGTTCCTCTTGAGCCTTGGCATCCCAGAGTGCTGGGGTTGCAGGTGTCAGCCACTGCACCTGGTCTCAGTCTTGAGAGGTGGCAATTCTGTTTTCCTCTTGAGATCTAGTTGGGTGGACAGGTTTGAGCAGAGGCCCACCACGCTGATCCCAGACACTGGGTGTCGAGAGCCTTCTGTCTGATATGTTCTGTGAATCTAGATGTTGATGGAAGATCTGCTGTCTGCCCAGTCACTGATGGGATCAGTGTAGTATTAGAGTTTGTATGGTGTGATTCTTTACTAGTGTCATTTTTTTAAAGCCAAATTTTTGCAGTTGAAACAATGGGAGAACAAAAGACAGGGTTAAATGGAGGAGAAATAAATGCCAGATATTTGGAGAATCCAGTGAGGGGTGGGTGTGCAGGGAGGGGACATTTGTTGCTTCCTACACACTTCATCATCTTTTCTCTGTGGACAGGATGATGGTAAAGCTCAGTATTGGAATTTTGAATTTTGAATACCATAGGTTACTTGTTAGTTTATGTGTGTTTTTTGTTGTCGTTGTTGTTGCTTGTTTGTTTGTTTGTTTTTAGATGGAGTCTCACTCTGTTGCCCAGGCTGGAGTGCAGTAGTGCGATCTCAGCTTACTGCAACCTCTCCCTCCCGGGTTCAAGCAATTCTCCTGCCTCAGCCACCCGAGTAGCTGGGACTATAGGCGCCCACCATCACACCCAACTAATTTTTGTATTTTTAGTAGAGACAGGATTTCAACATGTTGGCCAAGCTGGTCGTCTCAAACTCCTGACCTCAAGTGATCTGCCTGCCTCAGCCCCCAGAGTGCTGGGATTACAGGCGTGAGCCACCACACCCAGCCTAGCCTATGTTATTCTTTTGGGTAAGAACACAGCAGTTCTTATCTAAACATTCCTTGTTCCTTTCTTGTTTCTCTAGAAGCAAGAGCTTCCTTGTTTCTTTTTAATGTGAGAACATCAGGTGTTTAACAGTTGAGATTAAACAAGCCCACGAGTGGATATTTGCAGGTTGTAGATGGGGGGTGTCATGGGCCAAGTTTCTCCTCCGAGTCTGCCTGCTGATCGCTTTTTTCCTGACCTCTGAGCTTTATTGCTTTGTCACAGTGAACCCTCAGAACAGCAGAAAAAGTAAATGTTTTTGGGGAAAGTTCCAAGTTAGTGTCTGTGGTAGATGGGGGCTGAGACAGGAGTAAGCATCGTGGTCTGTGGGTTGTGAGCATCTTCCATACGTGTTCACAGAGAGAGAGGTCCTTAGCCCTGCTCATATGTTCTGGATTATCTGCCACACTATAGAGATAAAGGTGGACTGTCTTCAGTTGAAAACCCTCCAGACCATCTTGGTTTTGTTGGGCCTCCTTAGCGTTGTCACTCAGAATGCCACCGTGGGAGTGCCATGGTGCTGCCACATTTTAACTGCCCTGAAATTTCACAGCTGTATGTCAAGAAGCAGGATAGCAGAGAGGTCTCTAGACAGCATGATCTCTAGAGCCAGGGGGCCTGGGTTCAGCTCCCACCTCTGTCCCTTCATAGCTGTGTTAACATGAGCAAGTGATTTAACCTCTTGGTTCCACATTTCACCTACTGTCATTTGGGAGGACTGTTGTAATCTGGTGCCAGCTCATTCATCTGGCTGTGGTGGGGATTAAATGGGCTAATATAATATCTGTAGGTACACAGCACCTGGCCTGGCACCGTGTGGGTCCTGAAGCTCTTGGCATTGCTTCATTTGCATTGTCGAGAGCCCAAGTATGCAAAACAAAGACAACAAACTCTGACTTTCTAGATAGACATTTCAGCCACCTCTGTTTGCCTAAAGAGAAGTTTATCTCTTTTATGAGATATTTTTTATTATTAACAGCATAATAACCAGAAGGTGAAGCTTCACTCCCCTGCTCTTAAGTATAGGCTGGGCTTAGTGACTCCCTTTTTAATGAGTAAAGTCTGGAGAAGGAAAAGTGTTAACTTACCAGTGGAGAAACCCAGCAGATGTCACCTGAACAAAGTGATCAAGGTCAACATCACCAGTGATGGGTCATGTTGATGTCACGTAGCCCCTGATGTGATACGATGGATGGGAAGGGTCCTTCCCCTTGGTGGCATTCTCTCCAGACATCTGTAATCTCAATCTAATTGTGAGAAGACATCAGACAAACCCACACTGAGGGGTCCTCTGCCAATACCTGACCTGCCCCCGTCCAAAGTGCCCAGGTCTTTCCGGACAAGGAAAGACAGATTGGCGGCGATGGAGGAGAATGACATTTCAGTGCTATGCAGGGACCTGGTTTGGATCCTGGACCAGAGAAAGGCCTTGAGTGGAAAACCTGGTGGCATCCGAAGAAAGTCTGTACTTGGTCATAGAATTGTAGCAGTGCTCTTTGCTTTGCTTTGACAATGTCCCAGCTGTTAAGATGGAAGATGTTGATGTTAGAAGCGGCTGTGTGAAGGGCACATGGGAACTCGGTGTATCTTTGCAACTCTTTTATGAATCTGACGTTACTTCAGACACAAAAATTTCAAAACCAGAATTCAAAAACCAGGCCTGTTTTACAAATCTTTAATTAGGGCCGGGCGAGGTGGCTCACACCTGTAATCCCAGCACTTCAGGAGGCTGAGGCGGGCAGATCATGAGGTCAGGAGATCGAGACCATTCTGGCCAACATGGTGGAACCCTGTCTCTACTAAAAATACAAAAATTAGCCGGGTGTGATGGCGCGCGCTTGTAGTCCCAGCTGCTTGGGAGACTGAGGCAGGGAAATCGCTTGAACCCGGGAGGCGGAGCTTGCAGTGAGCCGAGATGGCCCCACTGCACTCCAGGCTGGTAACAGAGGGAGACTCTGTCACAAAAAAGAATAATAAAATAATAATAAAAATCTTTAATTTGTTTAGAAGAAAAGGAAATAAAAGTGCAAGCCCCATGCCTGCTCCCCATACACCCCTATCCTAACTCCCAAGGACAGCGACCCTTAGGAGCTGCTGTTTCTCCCAGACCTCTAAGTGCACGTAAACATTTTTATTAAGTCTTAAAAAGCCTTTTTGACTCCCATTCTGATCATACGCCTTAGAAGCTTCCAACCTTTTAGCTTTCCTGCAACAATTTTCCAAACAAGTTTCTTTTCAGACGTATTTTGGCTCTTCCGTAAGACTTATTTAAGAGCAGTGTTTGGCCAGTGCTTAATTTTGTTTCCACTCGTACCTCGAACCCATCCAGGTCCCATTTATATTGCCCCTGCCCTTGCCAGTCTTTCTAAAGCCTCCCAAATTAGCATCATCTGAGAATTTAATTAACTGGCTGTTTACTAACCCTCTCCTTTCAAGATAATTAATGAGGATGTTAAGTGACACTGGACCTGACATTGCTCCCAGCGGCACCTGAGCAGACACCTACTCGAGCGGAGCCTGGCAGGGTCGAGCTCCTGCCTTTGTCTACCCTTCAGCCAGCGTCTGGACTGCATGGCCACGCTGGGTGCTGGCAGCGATGGCACATGTTTGCTGAAAATCAGCCTTTCCTGCCTTGCCTTTTATCCTCTCGTTTTCTGCTTTGTTAATTAAAAAGCCTCATTTTACTTAGAATGGAATGCTTATTTTTTATGTTATTCCCTAGACAGCGTCTACATTACCGGGCTTGAAATTAAACTAGCCGAGAGAGTCCGGAGTTACAATTCGCTTTTGTTTCTAAAGTGGCAGTGTGACGTCTTCCACATCCCTCTCCCCCTGCCCTCAGCTTTCTACTTAATCCAGGTAACTGGATGTGATTGTTGGTCTAGAATTCAGCCCCATCCACTAGAACTTTCTGTGATGATGGAAATGTTCTGTGATCTGTGCTGTCCAACGTGGTGGCCACCAGCCAGCCACACGGGGCCATCGAGCAATTGAAATGTGGCTAGTGTCACCGAGGGATTGAACTTTTCATTTTATTTAACTTAATTTAAATTTAAATAGTCACATGTGGCTAATGGCTGCTATATTGGCCAGCCGCTGTGAGTGATCTTTTATCTGCCTTGGGTTATCCGTGGCGGGTCTGAAATGCCCAGCCGTTTCCATACCTTCCCCAACACTTTGTTTCTCTGACCGAGAAGGTAAACTGATTTCGCACTGCTTTCAGCAAGCCCTAATTAGGAAGGTAAGTTTTCCGAAGGAAAAAGATGTTACTTTCTAAATCCAAATGTAAATGACTTGGATTATCCGTGTCACTGAGCGCTTCATTCATGCAGATAATTGAGAATTGACAGTGTCCTTTTCCCGCAATTACTTCCTGATAGTTCCGTGTGTTACGGTGGGGGAAACATGGAGCTGTTTTTAAATAGCTATGTTAATGTCCTCATTAACTTTACCTTTTTCTACCAATTAACAAATATTAACTCCTGTGGCAGAATTAAGCTGGCTTCCCTTGTGAAGCTACACTCATTCTCGACCCCCTTACCGCCTGAGTCTGGTGAAGCTAAGCTTTTCACCTTGTGTTTTGCAGTGTGCAACCTGAGCAGCAACATGACGTTTTGTAGGGGAATCTTTGTACTGGGTTATTCACAGACTAGCATAGCACGGGGTGACAAGCCCCGGCCCAGGACTGGTAGATCCCAGGGCTGACTTCTATGATTCCCACTCGCCAGCCACATTCTCTTTCACATTTGGACCCAGGGATTGCAAACCCAGATGCCTGCAGGGGCCACACAGGTATCATAAGTGGGTGACTGGTGTGGGGCTGCAGGGCTCCTGCACCATCTTGTCTAGATAATTGTTAACATGAGGGAATGTACAGCCAGAAACCCCCCTTTTTTTTAATGTCTAAAGAGGCAAAAAAATCTTGATTGTATGGGAAATTGGCAGATTTTTAAATGTTCACCATTAATTAAGAATGTTTAAAACTCCCGAGGGTTATGAAGCTCCCACCTGCAGGCTTCCCAGCCACTGCCCATTTGCCATCTCTAGATTCTCTCTCTCCTGTGTCCATTAAACAGAGGAGGAAGCCATCGGCCATGCCGCCTTCCACTGCCTAATGTCTCAAGGTGCTTGTGAGAATCATTTGAGCTGTGTAATGGCCAAACCCTTTGAAATCTATGCAGGACTATGTACATGTAAGATGATGTTATTGAGAAGACATTTAAGTACTTCATTTTTCTCAATCCAGATTTCCTGACCACTTGTTCTTAGATGTCAGGATCCAAGATTCTTGGATTTCCTAGCATCTGCTTTTAAGAGCATCTTAGGAAGGAAGCAAGAGCATGGCATGACGCAGGGATGATAATGACCTGACTTTTCACCTTCTCATTTTTTTACTCCCTGGCTGTTTAAAACCGGATAGTTTTCAGCTACTGGAAGGTGTAGAGTAGAAGGCTACATTTTTGTTGTTAGTAATTCCATCACTACGTTCGTTCAAAGTGGTGTCAGTTACAGGTATTGTTAAGCTCTGAGTAAATGTTATAACCTTAACCGTTATTCCTGTGGTGTTATTTACCTTGGTTGTAGAGTGAGATGCAGAACCCGAGAGCCAGTGCCCTGTGACTGAGAGCACACCGATGAAAGTTATGCTGGAAAGCCTGAAAACAAGGAGTGAAGTTGAATTGTTCTGAAGTCATTTCATAATTCAAAGTTAAATGTTTCTTAAATAGGTGTTGACTTTCAGGTTGAAACAGCTTATTTTCATATGAAGTTTGCAAGTCTGACTTTTTAATTTTTTTTTTTTTTTTTT